>NC_052501.1:15129918-15275023 GCF_016617805.1 Bactrocera tryoni | reverse complement strand
TTTTTTTGGAAACTCAAATGTGGGTTTAACCCCTTTATTTGCAGCTATTGATATCAGATAAGCTTTGAAAAACACAGTCATGCTAACCTGGAAAATTGGTGCTATTTAACGAGCATCTTGAGCGAAACAAACTTATGCAATTTGACTGCCTTTGGAGCCACCGAACAGTCGGGCGTTGCTTGCGAGCTAACATTTATTGGTGTTTTTCACAAGTTCAGATCTTTCACGATCAGCACAAGGAAATCTGAACCTTGTCAGTTTTTAAACTAAGTTTCTCAAGCTTATCAAAGTCCAAAGTAGCTTCTTAGGTGGTCTTTAAGTTAGCTCGCATTTATCTGAATATTTTAGAATTAGTTCCTATTTCTTGGCAAAATTTTTAAGCTGTAAATAAATGTACTTTTCCACAGAAAACCCCTAGCCAGTAGCGTGTTGAACAATCCATTTGTCTGAAATGGACCAGAGACCTATTTTTTTTTTTTTTTGCAAAATGAGAAAAATGCGTCACCACTTTTACATTAAGAACTCATTCGCTTAGCAGTTCGTTGCATAAAGTTCAAAACATGCATAGTTTGTCTCTTTCAAATTACTCTACTAAAACTACTTCGGGCACAGCATATGTGAAACCACATTCATAAATGAAAAATGGAAGAAATCTCGCACATACCTAAAAATCACAACTGCATGCGAGCAACCTGTTCACCGATTTTGCGAATTTTGTCATTTTCAAATGGCTTTGCACTCGTTTGTCCCTCCAAAAATGACACACCTGTCAAAATTATTGGCCCTTCAAACCAAATTTCCGTTTGCCGTTTATCGCAATGTGTCCACTCGCTTCTCACTGGCGGGCATACAAAAGCACATATGCTAATCACAAAAGCCAAAGCAAACAGCAATCGACAACAAAAGCAATAAGAGCAACCAAAGCACAAACAGCACGCATCAACGTTGACAGGCGAGGATTAGCAAATGTCTGTGTGCATGTGTATGTGTCAAAATACATACACCTGCACATATTGCCAAACCAGAGAAACAAAGTAGCAAGCCCCACAGCGCTTTGGTGGTCGCAAATATTTGGCAAAATGCGTTTGGTAACTAGCGGTGAATGCATTTGAGGGGAGTAAAGGAGAAGTATGTGCTTTTGCGCTTTGTAATGATAGTGGTTTATCAAACTCGCGTAGCCAGTTATGTGTGAAATATCAAGTTGAGTTGAAGCTCACTTGCGCATTTACTGTCAGCTAGACGTGAATAATGAGCTAAGTATAAACAGACCTATTCCGAAATACGAGGTATAATTGTTAGGTTTTCAAACTATCAAATATTTTATTTTGGCTTAATGAGGGTAAAGAAGTAGTCTAGCGCTTAGGTTTCTTATATGTATTTCTTCTCATTAGTCCTCTTAGCTCGGAACTCACTTGAAGCGACACACTCAAAGCTTTCGACTATGACTACCCTAATTATTGCTGAATTCTAACATATAAACTAAAAAAAGAAACTGTCGCAGACGAGAAGCCTTTCAATGGCAGCATGTGAGATCAAATAATCTGTACAACTGTTTCGAAAACATACGTATTGTTTGAGAAACCACCTTTTATAAAAAATACGAAATGATAAAATTAAGTTCCAATATAAAGGGCTTGTTTCGGTGCTTCAAAATAGGCTTCAGTTCTGGCGATCAACTCTTAGTTTCACAAAAATTTCTTCCGAGCGCGCATTCTTTTGAAATCTGAGAACAGGAAGTAGTCGCTGGGAGTCATATCTGGAATATACGGTCGATGTGAAAGCAATTCGAAACCTTGACTTCTGACATGGTGCGTTGTCTTGGTGAAACAAAACTTTTCTTTCTTGAAATGCAGCTGATTTCGGCTTTCAAACGGGTTTAATAACGCTATGGATCGCCTTCTTTTTTTAAGTTAGTCAATAAAGATTGCACATGCACTTGCTAACCGACTTTTGCGTTTTTCTACGCTTTGGAGCGGGTTCTTCATGTGCAGTGCAGATAAGTTTCAGTTGGACTTCGGTGTGAAATAATGAAGCCATGCTTCATACAGTATCACATATCGACGCAATAACACTTGAACATCTTCAAACACTGCTCCAAATCACCATCTCCTCATGGTTTTTCTTCAAAAGTGAGCTCGCACGGCATCCACTTTGCACAGATATTCTCATTGCCAAATATTCGTGACTGTTACAATGTACAGGTTCAGTTGATATCTTTAGAGTACCTGCTATCTCGAACAATTTCACTTTACGTTGATCCAAAACTATTTTGTGGACTTTTGTGATTTTTTCGTGGGTGGCATCCTTTTTTGAGTGTCCAAAGCCTATTTCGAAGGCAATGATATATGTACAAGTATACTGTTTGATCCGATTTTCTTGCTAAAAATAGTATAAGAAATTTAAAATTAAAAAAAAAATGCATCGTTCATCAACTTGAAGCGCAATAAATACGAAAATAGCAGCAATAAAAGCACATTAAGCACAATCCCTCACAAATGCACTTCAGATTACTCAGACCATTCGTCAAATGGGAAAAAATTGAAAATCACAGCAAACAGAAATCTAATTGCGAAAGGCAGACGATATATCGTCGTACTTAAACCGTTATTTGTCTCAGACATGGCCGCAGACACATCGAATTGATTGCGCTGAAACTGCAAATCACATTTACCTCCGATCGGCCAATGGGGGGCATTAATAATGCAGACGGAACGTTGAGTGCGAGCGTGTTGGCCCAATGCCAATTGTGAAAATACGACGTAGTAGAAACATATATATACTATATATTTAGACAGAAACATAGATCAACCGCAGAAGCAACGAAACAGACGAATGATGACGTCAGCTGAAATATTTTTGAGACAATAAGTGAAGTGACGCTGCACAAAATGCAAAACAATGACAACCAAAGCAAATTTCGACAATGCCACAATCGCCAAATAAAGATATTCAGCGGAATATTCAGCAAAATGCGAAAACAGAAAACACCGCACAGGGGTACGATTCGTTAGCATTTTAGCGACACAGCTTCCAACACGTTGCCGTGGCGGGGCAGTCAAGTGTTATAGAGGTTAGCTAGCAAAAAGCAGAATATTTTATATTTTTCAACAAATGCAAACGTGAGTTGGAAATTTAAGCGGCACACAGACACAACCATGGACATAAATATTTATTATGCAATTTTAGAAGGAGTTGGTGGCACGAAATGCGTTCACGCGCATGACAAAAGGTCTGCGTAGGCCTACAAATAAGCTGTGCACAGGTGGCATCGTTGGAAATACGCTGCATTGTTGCTATTAAAGGTTCGCTTGGTCGTAAATTACGAGTATCATGCCATATTTTTTTGTTTCCAACTTCAAAAAGACGCATTTTTTACGCATTCGCTCACTTTTTCACTTTTTTAGGAGTAGTTTTTGTAAGCCTACCAAAGCATATAGGCCCGGCATGACTTTAACAATTTGCATAACTAAATTTCTTAGCAAAATGGTAAAAGGAGTGTGTATGCCTTAAAACAATATTGCTTTCAAATACACTCAGGTTTGACACAAAACATTACAAACACGATAATAATAATGGTTTACAAGTGATGTTTAATCGAAGCTGGAATAGTAATACTCCATAAAAGCGGTGAAAACTATATAGACAGTTATTATATGTGACCTGGTCTACGAAAAGGGAGCTAACGTGCGAAAACTAGTTTTCTGGGAAAAGCTGTTAAAAATAATCGTCAGTTTCTCGTTATCACATTAATTGTTCTCCTTTTTTTTGACACCTAAGCCTCCTTTCCGTAGACCAGGTCACATATATTAAAAATAATTATTGAGCAATGTGCCTACATACTCAGAAACTTAAGAAAGGTGCATGTCTTTGATAGAATAAAAATTTTACGCCTGCATGTAGGCAACGTTTTATTTGATTTAATGATGATTCATTTTTTGTAAATATTTCTTTTTGATAGCAACTGTTTAAGGAAGTTATACACTACTAAACGTTTTGGGTTTTGGAAGATAATCCTATAATTTATAAACCTTAAAGAATAGCAATAATTTTTAGCTCTTAAATGAAATAAATGAGTATTTAAATATCTCCCAATCCTCTTATAGTTGTAATATATGTTTATGAATAATATATTTGAAGATTATAAATGCAACTGTGAAAAGGGAATAGTGATCACAACTAATCTCATATAATGATACTGTTCCAACTTCCTGAAAACATGATAACTCTCTTACGAATAACTCCAGAAACATATAATTAGGTATTGAGGACGTTATAGCAGACAAAAATATAGACCACTTCACGAATTTACTTGCTATCTGAACAAATTTGACTTTGACTGGTTCATTTAAACTAAGCGCCTATCGAATCAATACTACTTTTATTATAGATTTTATTGATCTATTGTTATGTTCGTGTGAAGTTTAATTTTTATATGTCATTTAGTGTGTATTGTGAGCCGTTTGTCCATTGATTTTTACCATAAAACAAAAAATCAACAAGTCTGCTTGAAATTTTCATGTTCCCAGCAGAGAAATAGGATTTCAACACCTATTATGGATCGACTCAACAGATTTTGGTTAATGTTTGGAGTATGAAGGGTGTTAATGTTAGGCTCCTCCCAAAACCCTTGACAATATAGCTGAGGCTCCTACATTGATTAAACACATCATTACTAGTATCGAGACATGGGCTTAAGGGTATGACGCCGAAACTGTTCAACAATCTAAGAAAAGGCAGTCAAAAAATGAGCCGAAGAAGAAAAAAAAAACAAAAAATGTCTGTACGGAAAATAAGATTGGCATAATGTATTGGTTCAGAAGCCTATTTTAAAAGACTTGTGTTAAAATACGTACAAATCTAGTGTTTCTTTCTCAGTTCGGGTCAAATTTTATGGTATATCAAACAAAATATAAGCCAGTTTACTTGTATAAATTGACTAGGAAGACACTGTCCACTTCTGAGTAAAATTTCATATCTCAGAAATTCCTCAACTTTTACCAATTAAGGTAATAGTTTTGCCATAATTTGAAAAAAAAAAAATTATATACGTATGTATATAGGGTCACTACAAAAGTAGACCGAAAGGGATAGCAAACGACACCATATTTTTTCCCGCTCTTTTGACAATTCTCTTCATCAAAGTTTGCAACTTCATGATGGAAAGATATACGAACCAACAGCGAGTCGAAATTAATCAAATTTACTACCGAAATTTGGAGTCAGATATCGTCCTGTCAGCTCAACAATTGAGCGTCTCTTGGAAAAATTTGAATTTACAGGCACTGTACAAAATATCTCCGTGCCAGTGAGACAAAGAAGAGCTCGTAGTGTCGAGAATAATGCTGTCGCTGGTGCATCAATTGAGGAAGACCCAACTCAGTCTCTTACACGTCGTTCTCAGCGTTGGGCATCTCTGTGACGTCGTTGTGACGAGTTTTCCGCAGAGATCTTGACCCACTTTCATACAAGATTAAATTGACGCAAGAACAGAAGCCGCCACAGCAACAAAATGTTCGTAAATTTGGCTGAGCAACAACTTGAAAATGAGTCACCATTGCATCCCTAAAAAAATACGGTTTGATGCGGTTTATGGGCCGGCGACGTCATTGAGCCGTACTTCTTCCGTGATGAGCAAGACCGCTACGTTACTGTGAATCGAAATCGATACCGCTCAATGATAACCAATTATTTTTGATCCGAATTGGATGGTATGGGTTTGGGCAACATGTGGCGCCACAAGCCACACAGCGAATGTCACAATCGATTTGTTGAAAACCAAGTTTGATGAACGTGTTATGTCACGAAATCGCCCAGTCAATTGGCCGCTTCTTTTCAACTTGAAAACCATCGAAAATTGGATTCAGCGTCTGGACTTCTGCAAGCTTGCCCGTGATGACAATGCAAAAGAAATCGAGCTCCATACATAATAGCATCGAATATACTTTCACGGGATTAAAGAATTTCATTGATATCCCAAACCGTTTTATTTAAAAAACTTTTGTAGCGTTTACTGTAGTCATAATATCTATACATTTCAACTTCTACAAATGTACCTACATATATCCAATACTATTTGATATATTACAATAATTCTCTCTATAATTTTCAGGATGAATTGGAAAAGGCTGACGCTTTTCTCGTAATCTACTCTTGCATTGACAAGGAGTCATTCACACGCGCCAAACATATACTATCACGACTGCAGGATATGGATTTGATACGCACACGTCCGATCATTTTGGTGGCGAACAAAATTGATTTGGCACGTTCGCGTGCGGTTTCCTCACAAGGTAAGCGAAACTGAGAGTTGGAAATTTAAATGCAGAATGCAATTGCACATGAGAAAAGCAAAGCAAGTGAAGCTTTAAGAACTTAGTCAGGTTTTATTGGAGTAAAGTGGGACTTAAATGAATTTTAGTGCCTTGAAACGCACAGCTTGTTGTTTCCGGGGATTAAGCACAGATTTTCATTTAATATGCAATAAATTTCACAAAACGAAATTTTAATAAAATTTTTTGGGAAGCTTTATAAGCCAAAAAAATTGAAATTATAATTTCTAACTATTTTCTCAGCAGAAAAATTTTTATTTTTTTGGCGAAGAAACTGCGTTCTTCAAGTCTTGGCAATAATTTTGCACGCGTTGCCAACTTTTGCAAATTAAAGGTAATTCATTGCGCGCTTCAATAATATTTCTATTGCATAGTAGCATACTTTGAGGCGCTGCATATATACATGTGTATGGGTAAGGGTGTAGCTAATTGGTTGGCTTTACGCGCACTTGAAAGCGCGTTAATTAGAAGACTTGCGCCGTGTAACGGTACATTTGAGCTGAGTGTTTAATTAAAGCAAAGGCTTACGAAACCAAGTAAGGCGTTAGGAACAGCAAGTGTGATGCGGAATTTTCCATTCTCTAATACAAGTGTGGTACTAAAGCATTTGGAATTTTCAGTTTTTTATGTTTTATTGAGGAGAATTGGGTTTTTGAAGCACAACTTTTAAGCAAAATTTCTAAGAAAACAAACGCTTTTGAAGCAAAACTTTGCTGTAAAAATTTCTTAGGAAGCAAAATTGCTTTGGACCACCCATACATTGATATATTTGCTTTAATGGCACTTACCTCGGACACTTAAGTTCACATTGAACCACAAAGTTTGACAGTCAACTATAGAAAACTACTAAAAAAATCTGTTGAACATGACAAACTTCCAGCATACCGTCTTGTCGAGTCGAAATAACTGCAATAGTGAAAGGAATGTCAAAATGGAAAAAGGAAGTAGTTAGACAACAGAATAGCGAAAAGTTTGCGCAAGCAGCATTAGATATTGTGCCGTGGGAGAATGCGTGTAAAGCAAAGTTTTTCAATTTTTTCTTGATATCCCTAACAATGTTGGTACAAATGCATGTCTACTCATTTATTGCTTTTCGCTTTATTTTTAACTCACTTACGACTATCTATTACCATTCACAGATGGCAAATGCGTCGCCTGTACATTTGGCGCCAAATTCATTGAAGTCTCGGCGGGTATCAATCATAATTGCGACGACTTACTGGCTGGCACTTTGACACAAATTCGTCTCAAAAAGGATCAAAATTTATTGCATGTAAGTGTAGCATTAAAGTGTCGAATTTGTGTTGTCTCTCGTCTGTAGGCACTGAAGAATATTAGAATTAGTGTGTAAGCGTATGTGTGTGTTTTAGAAAAATTAGCAAAAAAAATATTGATGAAAAATAAAATTTAAAAATTAAAATTTCTCAAAGTGTCACAGGTGTATATACAAAAAAATATTTCAAAATGTATTTCCCAGGTTAATTCAAAATTTAATTTAATTTTATTTTAACTGCCTGTCTGTCTGGCGTGACAAGCAGTTTGGGCCAAAGAATAATTGGCATTCACAATTGTGTAACTTAAAACACATTAACACACACATAACCAAAACTGTTGCATAATTCATATAATAAACTTCATATTCGAAATAATTAATGCTTTTTATTCTTCTTGTTCTTCTACTTTATTCATGCCTTCTATAACTAATATTAATACGATCATCATTTCATACATGATTGCTGAAATCACAAATTTTCTGAAACCTGATATTGTCTTCACTAATACTTTCTTTATTTATAAATTAAATTACCATTACTTTAATGATTACAATAACCATTACCCTTAATATTACCAATAACACTACAAATAAACAATTACATACCAACTAACAATAACACTACTACTATTATTTTCAAAATTAAATTATAAATTACATTAACATTACCAATACGATTACAAATACGAATATGCTGAAATTTTCTGAAACCTGTTATTGTCTTCACTAATGCTTTCATTGTTTATAATTTTAATTTCCATTACTTTTACGATTACATTTACCATTACCATTACTGTCAATATTACTATAAACATTAAAAATACAAATTACATTACAAAATTATAAACTACATTCACATTACCAATACGATTACAAATACAAATATGTTGAAATCATTTTTTTATTATTGTTATTGTCCTCATTAATGCTTTCATTATTTAAAATTTAATTACCATTACTTTTATGATTACATTTACAATTACCGTTAATATTACCATTAACATTACAAATAAAAAATAAAACCAACTATCAATATCACTACTACTATTTTTTTAATTAAATTATAAATTACATTAACATTACCAATACGATTACTAATACCTTCATCACTTATCATAACAATTATTAATAATTTCATTACATTAACATTACAAATACCATTACAATTACAATATTAACACGATTACTATTAAAATATTAATATTAAAATCACATTTACTTATATCATTAATTTTTCAATTTCAATTACAATTCTGGTAATCATTACACTTATAAATATATTTGCCATAAACATTGCCATTACACATCTGACAAATGTTCCGTAACCATTATATAACATTTGCTATCATCATTACACAACCAATACCATTACAATTATCATTACCATAATCATAAATGTCACTATTTTCCATAACTATCACTATTTTCTTTTTCATTCCTATTAATATTGCGATTAAATTACTAACACCATTACATTGACCATTACCATTTCCTCATACTACTCTTTACAATTACCACCTACTTATTTGTGATGTGAAAAAATTCTGCCTCTCCGTCTTAACTCCTGATGTAAACACCATTATAACCACTGATGCCCCGAATTACCCCTACCAAATTGAATTGGCTTGTTCGTGTTACCCATCTCTTTTGAAAACCAAAACTCTCGCCCTAAACCCGAAATTATTATTTTATAATAAAACCACCTCCTTTGAACAGAATCCAGATGGTACTTCACGTACTGGTTCTAAGAAATCCAAAGACAAACATAAAGATAAAGACAATAATAAAATTAAAGAAAAAGAAAAGGTTATAGACAAGGCGCTAGAGCACAATGGCGCTGATTGTGTAAATGAGAAAAATTCTGAAAATTTGGTGAGTAAACAAAAATCAATTAATGCAACAACGCAATATTGGAATCATTTTATAGCATAAGCGTGTTTACCCCTTCCTTCAGCCCAACTGTAAATAGTATACCGTATAATCTCTTGTTCTGAGGGAACTTTTGCTACGAGAATTTTTTTGCTTAGAAACCAATGTAAATTTGAAAAAAATACGGTGTTTTTATATTCGTATAGAAAAAGTATGTACATATATATATATATGTATTTATACTAGTATATAAGTAATCTGTAAAAACTTCTGCATGATTGTAACCTTAATGAATCTATTTTTGTTTTAATTTTTTGATAAAATTTTTCTTATCTATAAAGGGGATGAAGATATATGTATGTCACAAAGAAATTGGGTCACCGGGTAGAAAAAAACCGCAATTATAGTTCAAACCCAAAAATATAAGGAAACAAATATCTTCCTATCAGTGCGTGTAAGAAGTAAGAAGTTAGTGCCCTCAAGTTTAACGAGGAAGGCTAAAAATCATATCTTAATGAAAACCTCTTCGGTCTCTTTAACCTAATCCCAAAAAATAAGAGGAAAATTAGCGGTACTACTAAAATAGTATCGAAAAATGCGTTGCCAATTTTATATAAAAGTATTTGTTTCTTACAAACGATACGAACTTTTAAGTCTTTCTCGTAAAAAATTGATTATCGGTCCCAATCCAAGGGTGCCCTCTCTTGCAAACTCATCGGCCTTGAAGTTTCCCAAACAAGTCTGATATTAAAGTAATTTGAGCCTAACATTGTTTGGTCTGATACCCTTTAATAACCTTTAAGCGCAAAGTGAGCGAGCTCAAAGTGAACGCACACACCTTTGAAAGAGAGTACACCTCGCAGCAATGCATCTAATGCTACCTTAATGGCAGCCACCTCTGCTTGACAAATGTTACAGCGATCCGGTAGTCTAAAACTATATTTGACGTTGAGCTTCTTACACAAACCTTTCTCCACCCAACCCCGTTAGTTTCAACAATTTTGTAAAAAAAAAGCTCACCTCACGGCTTCGCCCATCTTCGGTATGTGAGCTGAGAAAAAATATTAGCATTGGACTCTATGATACAGTGATCTAAATGCAGTCGAAAATGGAGAGAATATCAGAATGTACTCTAACCAGCTTTTCTGGGTCTTATAATGCCCTCCTCAGCAATGCACCTGAGGGTATATCGACGAGTGCTATTGTTAGTATTACACTACACTGATGCCAATGAAAGCCGTTCTTTGAACACGTTCAAGCTACATAACGGATGTCGCTTTTTCGGCCCGAAAGAATTGACAACCTCCAAAGGAACAACACTTGAAAACGAATTTGACAAAACAGAGACATACGACATTCTAAATAAATTAAAAGACAAAAGTAGACCAATAGCGACATCAAACGACGGCATATTTTTCCACGATTTTTTGACATTTCTCTTCAGTAAGGTTTGTAATTTCATCGTGGAAAGATATACCATCCAACAACGAGTCGAATATAGTAGATCTTGATCTACATCCATACATCAAATTGACGCAAATGATAACCGAATATATTTGGCCCGAATTGGTTGATATGAACTTGCACAATACATCGATTCGTTGAAAATCAAGTTTGATGAACGTGTTGTCTCACCAAATAGCCTAGTCAATTGGCCGTCTCAGTCGTGCGATTTGAAACCGTAAAACTATTTCCTGTGGGCCTACGTCAATTCGATGGCCTATGCCAATAAGCCAGCGATGAAACCGTTATATACATATGTACGTAGACTCACAGCTACAGACTTTATGATACTTTCAATTAGGGTCTACGAGAGAGTGTGTATTTATTTATATTGATAAAAAAATTGATTTTTTTATGAAGAAAAGTTGAATAAATACATTAAAAATACATATTTTGAGATCTTTATGTAAGTAGTTTTTTAATAATTATATGTATATCTGATATCGGTTTCAAACGTTCACAAATTATAAATATTTATATTACTAAAATATAAGTATGTAATTATTGTTAAATATTGTACCCTCAATTTTACATACAGAAAATCCACTTTTCACTTCCTTAACTATAATTACAAACAACTACAGTCATCTTTTATATAAACTAACTGTTATTATAACCGTTTTTTGCTAATATTTAATGTCTATACCTTTTCTTATTATATATTATATGTATGTATGTATACTCGTACAAATTCTAATCACACACAATGCACTTTCAGGGCAATCGAGATGGCGCCTCCTCGCCGGCGCATTGGTATAAGAGCCGCAGCGTTGTATTGGCCAGCATGAAGGCGCGCCAAATGCTCACCTGGATACTGGGCAAAGAAGATTCGAAATTTAAAAATTGCGAGAATCTGCAAGTGCTCTAAAGAGCAATGCAACGGAGCGGATGAAAATGTCAAAGTGAGATAAAAATGAGAAAAAACAAAAAATCAAAAGTTGGACTGTCTGAACAAAATGAAGGAATTTGGTACCATAACGGGACACATGTGTGTATATAAAATAAATATGTGTAAATGTAGAAAAAGCATTTCATATTTATAAATGTACGTATATTACATAATATATTACGTTACTAAACTACATAAATTATATATGTGTATATATGTAACTAGCTAGATGTATTGAACTTACCTACATATGTACAATATATGTATGTATTTATAGCTGTATATATATAGAAATATATATTTACTCCAAATTGGTGAGTTTAGGTTAGGTGTGACATGAATCAATATTCTTATACCGAGATATATAGCTGTAGGTGTAGGTAACTCTGTATGTATTTGCTCCATAAATTTAAATGACGTTCTTATTTCAAGTGATAAAATCAAATGGCAAAAATTTTATAGTAGCTCAACAAAGGAAGCGAAGCAAAGCAAAGCTCTTTCCTGACCAAAAGCTTGCGAGCATGCGCTTTGGCGTTCAAACCAATTACCTACAAAATGAAACGCAGCACTTTCAGAAATACCGGTTTCGTTTTAAATTTAACTAAACAATAGCTGAGAGAATTGTCCAATGTGTATTTATAAAATATAGTAAATAAAATATTATGAACATTAAAGTAGTTGAATATTTGTATAATTATCAACAAAACAATATATGTAAATTTAAAAAATATATATATAAATGTGTAAAAAATATGCCGAAAAGTTATATTTTTGACTTTTAAAGCCTTTTGGTTAAGCAACTAAATCTATTCGAAATTCTTGCATAAAAACAAACTCTTGGCAGCACTGCCGCTAAACCGTTATTAAGGAATTTGACAGTAACAGCTGATTTGCTGACGTCAGATAGCAATTAAGCACAAGAAGTTTGTTGTAGACCTTGTTTCGTTATAAAAAAAAACCTTAGCAACTTCAAAATATAATTTTTAAAAATCAAGTCTTTCATACGAGACCGCTTCCTATGCAGAAATCCACATTTTATCACTAAAATCTCTTCTGGAATTCAAAATGTTTACACACTAGCTAAATTTTTTAGAAACTTGTTCTCTCCAGCTAGCTTCATTATGTTAAATTTGCATTTTCATTTTCAAACTAGAACTATAATTCAAAATATCATACTTTTCATTGAAATCTCTACTGGATTTTAAAATGTTTCTTAATTTCTATTACTTAAAAAAATAATATATCAGCATATTAATACAAAATCAAAAGTAATTAAGTAACTTAGGCTTTAAGCGAAATAACTGTACATAATAGAATGAAATCATGAGCTCAGTAAAGCTTTACAAAAGGGAAGAAGTTTGAGTAATAATTAAAATGATAATAATTTGTCAATGCAATTTTCTTCAAAGTGTACTTTGATTAGAAATGTATGTAGTTAATTTTTGATTTTGTATATTATATATTCATCAAAGCATTCTTCCCTTGCCTAGTTTTTAAGGTTACCATTTTATAAATCAGCTAACTAATATGCTAACTATAAGCAACTATATACCTATTATATACAGATATATTTCTGCCAAAGTGCCCATTTCTTAAATGAAAAAAATTCGTATTAATCAAAATTATTGAAGAAATATGTATGTAAATGTATAGACTATACCCAAAGTTTTTCTAAAAGTAAACTGTTAACAAAACTCTATCATATTTACATAACTAAGTTACTAACCTACAAAAAAATTTATTATAGATAACTATATGCTTAAAATATCAATTTGTTTTGAAAGAAGAAAGGTGTCGGTGTAGACTATAGAAACTATTGTTATTGGCAATTTTTTGGTTTGTAAGAGAATTTTTATTATTTTAATTATACTTTTTCAACATCTCATCTAAAATTTTATTGCTTGTCTTAAAAGTGGTTAGAATATTACAAAGACGGGATTGTAGGGAGATAAGCTCGAAATATTTTAGTTATTCGGCGACTCTTTTTACAAGTTAGATTACAGCAGCCATTTTGCCAAATTTGAAAAAAATTTTTTGGGTTAAATTATATTAAGTTCTATAAAAGAGGCATTAAGGGTTTTATATCTGCTTGTGAACTTCAATAACCGGTTTTTTTTTTGCCGAATATAACTATATACATTTTCAAATATTCTCCGAAAAATTTAAAGTGATCCGTTTTAGTAGTTTTTTACAACTCCCAAAACTTTAAACGCATTTTTCTCGAAACGCGTCTTTCAGAGTCGGTGAGAAAGTTGTCTCCGGAAAAGCTGGACTGATTGAAATTTTATTTTTGTGAGGTATTAGCCGAAGGAATAAGATTTTTCACAGTAACTTTATTTGAGGAATTATGTGCAAATAGAAATATTGCTATGAAAAGTGCTACATATGTATGTTCCTTGGCACCCAAGGGAGGTCGGTGTTATAGATGGGCGAAATTGGTTCATTGCCACCGCCCACTTTTAGATGATATCCTATATCTCAAAAACTACTTAATTTATTTTAAACAGATTTGGTAACACTTTGAAAATGGCCGAAATCCGATGACAACCAAGCCTACTTTCTATTTAACGAACTGCTAAATTCTCTTAATTAATTCTTCCTATATCTCCCACATACCTAACATAAATACATGTTTTCGAACTTCCTGTTCACTTCATACCGCAATATCATGTCATGTCGGTCAATATGTGAGATATTTAATGAAATTCCTATATCCTATTTCTAATAATTGTGTATCCTCTCGCCTTAAGGGGTTATATTCAGTTGTGGAATTTTCCATAATTATTTCTGACAATACTTTTAAATGCTTTGACTCAAAATTCGTACACTCATTATGGTATCTTTTAACTGTATTTTAAGACTTAGTAGTAGTAAAAATATTTATATGGAAAGGAACTACAGCTGATTTCCGGGAGCAACTCTCATAAAAGACGTTTTGCGTTGATCACTATATCTCTGAACTGGATCCTCTACATATATATATAATATATAAAAATTTATATAGATGAAATAACGGCAATATTTTCCCTGGTTTAATATAAAGTTTTGCCGATAGGTGCCGGAGGTGTTTCACAAGCTTTGCAAATTGAAATATTATGAAATGTTCGGTTAAATCCTTAATTATTTGTTATTTATTTATTTATTTTATTGTACTTACTAAATTATTTCACTGCTGTTGATTTTTTCTTTTATTTCATTTTATTTCTGCCATGTGAGGGTTTAAGGTTTACAATACCACTTCAGTCAGAATAAGAGCTATAAATAATAAAAATAATAATAAATATGAGAAATTAAATTTGTGCAATGAAAAAAATCAATTAAATAAAATTTGTGTTTACTTATAATAAAAATATTATTTAAGGCTATGCATTATTTCACACTTATAAATAAAAATCACCTAAAGAATTCTTCCAACTTCGCCAAACAATGTCTTCGTGTTTCAGCTTTCAAAAATGTAAAAAACAGTAATATTTTTCCTCATTTTAGAAAAGCCACTACATCAAAATCTTTAAAAATAATTTTCATTCAAACTAATTATTATTGAGTTCTGCTATTTATTCAACTCAAACACCCATTAGTCATTACTACATTGGAAAATTGGGGTGTTTACAATAGAAATCTGTATTTATAATACTTGTGTAAAAATCAATATAAAATGTATATGTATTTGTCTTCCGTGCAAGTATTTATAAATTAACTGAAATGTTTTTCATACATATGTACGTATGTATGTTATTAAAAAGAGATACAAAATTAAAAAATAAACATTGAAAAAGTAGGAGAATAATGATTTTATAGCATTAAGTCAATAAGCAAAACTTTTCGAAATGAATTTATTGATGGGAAATGAAAAGAAATAGCAAGGGAAATTTCAGAAGAAAAATTGGCTGTCATGTTTTGTGAGCGACCAACTAGCCATGCAAAACATTTACAAATATTAACTGCTGTACATACATATGTACATATTTAAAAGTGAATTACTAAAGAATATACAAAAATATTTTGCAACACAGGAGAAACGAGCGAGAGCAACAATAAATCAAGTGGAAGCAACAATAAACAAGTATTAATAGTACTTTTTCTGAATTGATGTATGTATGTATGTATAATAATAATGAAAAACACCAATACAAATCAATAGCTATTAATTAACAGTAAAATATTTACTCTTTTAAGTTGTCTTGTGTAATCAAAAATATAAATAAAGACAAATAAAAATAAAAAAAAAATTATGACTTGAAAGAATTTAAAAATAAACTAATTACACATTGAATAAAATAAAGCGAAGCAAGTAAATGTTTAATTAAATTGTTGAGCAAGAACTCTCAAACAGCATTATTCATGGAACTAAAAATACCAGAAAATAATCGTAAGTATTCTTCTTCTTTATTGGCGTAGACACCATTTACGCGGTTATAGCCGAGTTAATCGTAAGTATACGCGACCAGAATATACATACATACATAGCAGAGAGATTGCGGCAGAAAATTAATAATTAATTTAATGTTTTATGAAAATATTAAAATCTATCTTTTTACACATATTATTGGAATAAGCAGTATATTTTGCCATTTTTCGAATATAACTCAGTACCGTAAACAAATCTAATTTACCGCTACTCTCTTCACAATACAATTTTTCTAAGTAACCAAGCAAGCAAAGTGAAAAATTAAGAACATTGACAACAAAAGCCTGCTTAATTTTATTGTATTGCATATTTTTTTCGAAAACCTAACATTCTGCTAATCACATTATATTAACGACATAGTGTCAGTGTTAATGACCAAGTAGGTACTAATTTTTTCCATGCAAAATTGTATACTGTGTAAGACAAAATAAGTATTTTCACTGCTGTTGATTTTTTCTACCAGGAGCAAAAAATAGTGAACTTGCTGATAACTTTAAAATTCTCAAATTAATCCTCCTAATGCACTTTAGCAAAGTTTTTTCTAATCCTCGAAACAGTTGTTAAAATCAATTTCCGGAATAGCCTTTAATACGCGTAACGATTCACGTTTAATGTCTTCAATTAATTAAAAACGATTCCGACAGAGAAGTTATTTGAGTTTGCTAAATAGTCAGAATAAATAATAAATTCTGTATGCGACGGTACATTATCTGGTGCAAAAATCAAGAGTTGTCGACCCATAATTCCGATCTCTTTTTACCAATAGGTTCGCATAAACGACGCATAACACTGAAATGGTATTCCTTGTTATGTATACCTTGTTGACAGTTTGGCCAGTCGGCTGGGATTCGGAGCGCACCACACCTCGATAACAGCATAATCTTGATTTTTGACCTGCTTTGACATGGTTTTCTCAATTTCGGCTCACCTTTGCCGCGATATTCAGCCGATTAATGGTCTCTTTATGGGTCGTAAGCATAGATTTAAGACTCATCGCCAGTAATAATATGTTTCATGACATCGCGGTAGTCGGAAAGCATTGTTTCACAGACGTTCGCGTTAACGTAGTTTTTCGAAAAAATTAGTGAATCGTGCTTTCACTTTTCTTCGGTTCAAATGATCTTTCACTTATTCCACGAATTCGGGGTAATCAACATACATACATATATTTTTGTACACTATCAGAAAGTAGAGATTTCGAACGAAGAAAAAACCTGGCCAAACAAAAAAAAACTTTGATATGAGAATTTGTATAATAAATATTCTCTGGTCTTAAATTTCGTGAAAGAAAACACATTTCTGTAAAAGGTGAAAATAAAAAATCAAAAGCTTGGTTCTTTGAATTTTTCATATGTATACATACATACATGGCGATTTAACTTTTTTCACTCGTAGTGTTGCCGGAAGCCGATTAAGGAAAAACTTTTTCTGCTTTCAAAAATTATCGACGGTGATCTATTGATTATAACTGCAATTGCATATCACAACTTAAACTGTATTAAATTAATCACGCACAAATCACCTGAAGCTATTCTTAATAAAGGGCATGAATCATTTAGTAATACATGATATAATGCATAGAGCACTTATTTATCAATGATCTACCATAAAATGATAATATTTTAAATAATATTTGTAAATAACAACTAATAATAGTGATTTCTCAGTAGTACTACGCCATTTGCTTAGCTACATTTTTAAATCGCGCTACTCTCGCGCTGCGCAGTGACGTTTCTGACAGTTGTGTGCTACTTGCACATGCTTATTACATACATAAATATATGTATGTATGCACATACGGTGCACTTATTTGTCAAGTGATTCAAAGCGAACACGGCGCGTAAAGGAAGTAATTTGAGGGACTCACGCAGGCTGCATTAGTACGGAATTGTATGAACATATGTATGTATGTACACTTACACTCACCTTCACGAGCACTTTACGAAGCTGCGCGCTACACTTGCTGTTGTTGCACTGATTTTTTGGAAATATATTTGCTTCATTTGCCGGCTGAAGCAACTCACTAAAAACACTTTCACACTCAAGATTTAGTCACAATACGTTATGTACTTGAATTAGAATATTTTGCACTATTCCTTAAAATAATATTTGCAAAATTCTGTGTCAACTGTTAATTGCGTCGGAAGGTGCGAAAACTAAAAGCTCAATGCCCGTTAAGTGAACTAATTAATTTCGAACAAAACACAGAGTTGGTTTGGCCGTGATTTTTTATTTTGACGGCGCCGAAAATTTATTTTGCGTGCCGGATGTTCAGCTTAGGAAGCGGATGGGGTTTTACTTAGGGAAATAAATTGTGAATTTATGTAGATTTCAAATAAATTGAAATAATTACAAATTAATGAAAGAAAAATTATATTTTGAAAAAATGTTTTGTGGAAATCAAAATTAAAAGATAAAAATAAAAACCCATAAACTTACTTATTTTAATTTTTCACATGAATTTTGAGTTTATGTGAAAAGAGCACCAATTTCACTAACCTAACCTAACCTAGCTTAAAATTGAATTAATTATCGCGCCGGCGTAAATTATTAAAAAGCAACTGGAGCTGCGCAGTTTTAGACAAAATATATATACATACATGCATATGTACATAGTATGTATACATAGTATGTGTGCACTTCGACAGGAAGGCAAAATATTTACATTAAATGCAATGCTTTTGAATTTCATTTTTTTGCGAAAAAGCTTAGAAATTTTCACAACTTTTCTTACTATAAAAGGCAGCGGCAACTTTCGTATTCCAACAAAACGTTGTTAATTGGCCAGAGTTCCATACAAACGCTACCGGAGAATATCAACTTTATAGTCTCAAAAAGTATCTGCCCCGCGACAAAAACAATAAAAACTAGCATGAAGAATTATAATGTAAGTTACTTAGAATAATTCACTATTTTCCTCGATAAACAACTATTACATAACCTTTTTAGCATACGCTAATAACCTCGTTATCGATTACGTCATTCTTTTCAGTGTCAAAACCTCTGCTATATGATCGTGTGCGCTCTCATCGGACTCGCACATGCACGCCCACTTTCTGATTATAATAGCGTTGAGAGTCTCCAGTCTACCACAATTGCAACTGCAGTAGAGCCCGACACGCTCGATACAAATCAACCGGAAATGCAACAACAAAGCACAGTGAACGGATTCGACGGTTTAGTAACGTTGGAGCCCGCTCTTGAAGCGCCACTTCCATTTGAGATGAACGAACGTGTGCATCGTGCTTTGACCGAAGCACAACTCAATGAGCCGGTCGATATGGATTTCGATATGGAACTAGCGGAGGTGAATCTATTCCGTCCACTCTTTCGTTATCGCGCCGAAGTGGCACGCAACGTGGGACGAACGCGGAGAGTTGGCTAACCTTAATTGTTCCTTAAAAGTACTTATATTTATAATTAGCTTAAGTAATTTTTGTACCTCATTATTGGCTAGTGAAATAAAAAATATTTAGTTAAGGAAAATGTAACTGTTTTCTGTTTTCATAGAATGGCTTAGAGATGTCTTATTTTACAACTGTGAAAGGTAATATCTAAAAATATAAAATATTAAAAATAAATTGTGTTCGAAAATAAGTTGTCATTAAGTTCAAAATAATGCAATAAAAAAAATTATTTAATTAACTAATAATTTTGAAATTTTTAATCCAAAATACCGGATTTGAAATTTAAAAAATAAACTTTAGTCCCGAGTACACAAAAAAAATAATTAATTTCACAAAAAAAAATAATAATTTTAATCGCAAAGACGGGATCGGAATTGTTTATTGCAAATTTAATTTGGAATTAAAAATTGATAATCCAAATTTTAAATCAAAACTTTCGAATAAGTAAATTCGCAACTCTGGTTTCCATAATCCTTTGGATATTAGAGTTGGCGGGGTAAACATTTCGGCAAAAGTCACCCTTAAAATATTCATTGCAAACCGGTTTTTGGCAAACGATTCGAAAATGCAATACACTACCTTGCCGGGTTAAGGTTTTTATTTGCAACTAACTTATGTTCCATTTAAGCGCTGGAATGCAGTTAAATCAAAGTACTGTGTGACTCATATTCAATCTTTGCAAGCATTAATTACTTAAACGTTTTTAGAATAAAATTTAAAAATATTTCGAAAAAATTTCAAATTTATTGACTATTTTAAAGCTTATACACAGCATATTTAGCACTTGAGTACTAAAACTGTTACTGTTCGAAAACACATATGCAACCCTGTGCAATCAGCTGTAGGCAATCCGGTTCATTCGAGTTCGAATTCGCAAAACGCATCGGTAGCAAGTTATTTATTTTGTGGTGCATTCTTTTCCAGAAAAACTGCAGCGTGAGTAAACAAGTTACTATTTTTCTACAGAATTCGACACTGGACACAATTGCATATAAAATTTAGATTGTGGGTATTGAAGTTAGTGAAAATTTGATATTTTTCATCATTGCGCATTAGTTTGTGAGTGTCAACACATATACCTACATTTATAGATATATTTCTATTTCTTTGTGGGGTGATTCATTATTACGAAAATCATAAAATAGAATGTGATAATATTGCGATTATAAGGGGAATCCCATATTAGTATGTGTGTCAAAGTAATCATGTTTAGTTGCTTTTCATTATAGGAACTTCAGTGTGGAAAATGGCTGAGGAGGAGTCGTTTGTAATTTTAGGGAGCTGCTCGCAACCAAATTCTTTGATTTCAGTGCATGAGAATGCAACAGCACAAGACGACAAAAATACGACCTCAACACAAGTCAATCAACCAATATTAAATGATGAAAAATTTAACTCCATAACCACAGCTATAGCATCGGCCAGCAAACCTACACAGGCATCCGATAGTAACTCCGGACAGTTTGTTGGACATGGTGTTTGGAAACGGAGCATTGACTCGGCAAAAGCAATGGAAGCATCGACACAATCAGGAAGTTACGATGTATGGCAAAAGAGTAGCATAGTTGCCAAAGATAATGGTGAACTACAGTCTGATGATACAAGCGTAAAAGACAGTACTAAGACCGGTGCCATCCCAAAAACAAGCGGTGTGGAGCAAAAAAGTGAAACTAACACGAAGGAGAGTTTAACAAACTCCATGGCAGTAAGTTATATAATGGGTCAGGTGCCAGCCGATGCCTTAAAGGTAATTGGTGTGTCAAGTCGTTATTTTTAGAACGTAACAAAGTGCAAAGTTTATCTTTAAGAACGCATAAGGTGCATTTCAACAAATTTTGGTCACCACCAAGAGTGTTACTAGTCTAGCAAACACTATATTAACAATATTAAATTTGTATTCTTTTTTATAAATAATAATAATTAACATTTTTGTATTCCAGGCCAGTATCCATTCACAATTTCCAAGTGTGTCCTTAGAAGCGTGTGAGGAGCTCACAACAGTTATGAGTGATTATCTCAAAATGAAAGGTATGCAAGATTATGACATGTAAAATTAAAATGAAAATACTATTTCAACAAATATGTTTCAGATGTGCTCATTCAAGTTAATAGCAAAATGAGTTCATGGCTAGAAATGAAAAAGCAAATGCAATCTAATGAAATGGAAAATCGTCAGAAGTTGCAACAATGCCAAGAGCAAATAGCTGCAGTGAGTAATTCAGTCATTCATATGTGTATATGAGTTGATTGAATTTTTCTTTGCAGTTACGTAATGAAAACTTAGATCTGAAACGTGAACTGGAGTCAAAAATCGAACATATTCAGGCCTGCGAAGCTGTGCGAAAGCAGGAACACGAGGAACTTGTAAAAAATATTTCCGAAAAAACGGCGTTGATCGCTAATATGCGTACACAGATTGAAAAATTGGAATTACAACAACTTGTTAGTATAAGTCTTCATAAATATTCCGCTTTTAACTTACTATATTCTGTACATAATTTTGCAGTCATCATTTGAGGTCGTTTCGAAGTTGGGAAAGAACGGTGAAAACTCAGAAAAGTCTGAATATGTTACACGACTTGAACATGAACGTGTAACTAAAAATTTCGAACGCAATATGTCACAACTACTGGCAGAGAAGCTGGAAATCAACGATATGGTATGTATTTCAATTAAAATTTTAAATAATATAGACATTTTCGAATTTTAACTAATTTAAATTTTTAACTATAATTTAGCTAAAAATTCATATTTCCCAAATGTATTATTCTCATTTATATACAAAAATATTTTATCTTCCTACAGCAAAAACAATATATCGATGAAATAAATTGTCTCAAAGTAAACCTAACCGTATCTGAGGAATTAGTTAATCAACTACAATCCGATATAGCTTTGTTGAAAGCTAATGACAAAGAGAAAACTGCACAATTTGAGATTTACGCCACACAACGCACTGAAATGCGCGAAGAACTCGACGTACTGCGCCAGCAAGTGGATGTCTACAGTCGCGACTTTCAATTGGAGCGCACTGCACGCGAGGAGATGGCTGGCGAAAAGGCACAGCTGCTAGACGATTTGCGTGCACTGCAACGCAAAAATCATGAACTAAGCGAATTAGTTGGCCAACTGGAGGAACGTATAACTGCTTTAACACGGCAACGAGTGAGTCCACCAACAACAGCATCAAGAGTAAGTAGTTGCAATATTTTTAAACAAATTAATTGTATAAAAACAAAAAAATAGAACTATTATTTACAGAACATTGCTACGCTGACACAACCAGCTCCAACTACACCCCAACACATATGTCCAATATGCTCAATTACCTGTTCATCTCTAACCACTTTGCAAGAGCATGCCAACCAGTGCATTGACCGTAATGTGCATACATAAATATATCTATTATATATTATTATTTCTGCTTCTGATAACACTTATCGAAGAAACGTAGATGTATAAATATCTACTACTATATATTTATATGTATGTGTATTAATTTAATTATAAATGAAGAAATATATGATTACAATGTTCATTCAAACTTACCAAATCAATTTTGTATGCTTGTTTTAAAAGAGCGTACCAAATGTCGCTTTGTTTTGATTGAAGTCTGTATTATATACTTTTCAAAGTGTGACAGGCACGCGATTTTTCATTTATAAACTAAATACATATTTACAAAACCAATTTAATAGTAATTAAGTCCAAAAACATTGTAACGTTAGCGTGACGGCTACAATTTACTAAGTATTGGAGGCGCTTCCAACGCCCATATGCGCTGCATTTCCTTATTGGCTACCAAATTACTAAGCACTTGTATATCTGAAGAAATAATTGCATTAAAATTAATTACAAAACTTGACAAATAAAATAAAACCTGCTTACCATTGGTGCGCGCATATTGCTCCAACCATGTACGTATCTGACAAATAGGCACGGCGGTGTTTAAATTAGGGTAGACCACATTTCCAACTTTTATATTTGACACACAGATACCCAAAATAGAGCCTTGTTCATCGAACATCGGGCCTCCGCTTTGGCCAGCCTGTACGCAACCATCCGACATAATGGCGCCCGGTGAACATTTAATTATACGTCCTTGAAATATTGCTGGATTGAAATCATATTTCAAATTAAAGTTGACGAAATACGGAAATCCAGCGTTGTAAACTGTCTGGCCCAATGACGGTTTAGCACCGGATAAGCGTACGCAGTAACGCTCGGGAATATTATCAGGTGCGGCTAACAAAGCGACATCAAAGGGTTGATCGTATTGTGGATTACGCCACAGCACTTCCGATTCGAACTCACCGTCCACGCTGCGACACACTGCCTTCGAGTTTAACTGATAGATAAATATCCGCGAAAAATTATGAATTGGCGCAAAGTTTTTGACGTAAATGCATGCGAAAAATATATGTATGTGTATATTAGAAATGGCGTTAGTGTGCAAATAAATGTCAAAATTTAAATGGCCTCCGTTCAAGCCAAAAACAAAAAAGTCATTCAAACGGAAGCTATTTGACAGTTAAGCGCGCACTAATTACGTGCTTTTTTGTGCTGGTGTCTTAATTTCATATTTAAAAGTTCTTTGTAGTTTTCTTTCGTTATAATATCTATATACATATTTACCTTGAATACGACGTGTGTGCAAGTGAGTATAAACTTTTTGTTCAACACTTTAACAAATGTACCAGTACCTTGACTCCCGGCTGCTTCGATTACAACCATAGCACGCTCCCCTGCAAAGTACAATTTTAATAGCACTAAGTTCAAAACACGTATTATTACTTTCAATTACATGGAAAATTTGATGAATCTCTCGGTACGCGCACTGAAGTTATGTTTAGACCTAGTTGCTGCATGAAATCGCGTAACAAGTATGCAAAGTTGGCCGCCAGCGTCAAATTGACATTTTCCTGCTGTCGCTGAAAGGATGTGCACATTATCATGCCTATTAAACGCCTGAAATTACAAAATTTTTCATTATTACATTACTAATGCAACGCAGACCAGCTTACAATTTGTTATTGAAGACTGCCGCCCCTTCGCAACCCAGCGCCAAAGCATTAGACAGCACAAAGAGACACCCATCGCGGCCCATAACATTTGACACTTTGCCAATGCTGATTGTCTTATAGAAGTTTTCCAGGCCGAATGGTGTGCACATCACCAACACATCGTCCAGTGTGTGTATTGGCTGCAAATAACGCAGATAGTGCGCAATGTGTCGTAGAAAACGTTCGAAGTTCTCTTTAACACCGTCACAACGCATGCTTAGCACTAGAAAACTCGAAAGCAGTACGGCGTTATGCGTTTCGGATGCACTATCTGTCCGATCATTGTTCAAGAAGCGCAACACATGTCGTGAAATCTCCGCCGAGTTGAAAAGATACAATAACTTGGCACAATACCTTGTGAGAATATGTGGTTGCTTCCGTCGTGCATTAGGCATGGGTAATTTGCGTCTATCGAATGTCACCTGATAGTTTAGCGCACTTAAATGTTTCGCCTCATCGCTACTACCTTCTTGCACATTAATTAGCTTGCATTGTTGTAATTTATGTATGATTTTTGTGCTGGGACAGACATCCTCTCTATCGGTCTGCGTTTGAAAAGGTGCCACCGGACGTACATGTGGCTGCAATATGCAACCCGATGTTATGATGATCTCATTGTTAATAATTATTGCGGATTGCTTGGTCACTGGATGATTGCTGATCTCCAGTAGTGCATGCCTGATCTTTAAGAGCATTTTTCACTATATAGTTATTTTTATATTCCAAGCATTAGACATTAAACCTCTTTAGTGAATTCGTTAGGATGTTCGCATTCCTGTTTTACCTGTTCGCTTGTCTCTAACCATCCATGTATGTGCGTATATATTCCAAGCTAACGCACAAAATCGAGTGCTTATAAGCTCTTGCAGCTGTGCCGTGTATTTACCTTTGCCGTCGCAAGGTGTGCAAATATTTACTGTGCCAGTTCAACCAATATCAGCGTGGAAAGTTTTCGAAATACCAATTTGTTGAACTAAATCGCTTAGCTTCGTTATCGTACGGAGTTGCAGCAGATTGGCGAGATCAGAGTCCTATTTTTTGTTTATTTCTTTGTTTTGCTATGCTTTTCTTTTGTTCATATGTAATGAGGGATTTTTCCAACAATTGAGGCATTTTTAAGATGGTGAAGTTGGGAGCACAAAACCGATTACTTTTTGGAAAGTTATCGAATGTGGATATAACTTCAGATCTATTATGTTTATTACTTTTAGAAAAAGCTTTTATTTTGCTCCTTTACAAATAGTTGAAAATTATGGTTAAAAAGCAGTATATTTATATCTGAAGGATTTCTTCTGGTGGTCCATACAAGAAATTGATTTTGATTAGTTAGTTTTTTATGGCAGTTAATTCTATAGTGGTCCGGTCAGAACATTTTGTTGGGAGATTGTACCTTTGCCTTAGATAATAATCCATGACTAATTTAGGAAAGACAAATCTTAGCACGTAAAAAACTTTTCCATTCACTTTATTCAATAGTTCAGTTTGTATGAAATTTATATATATGTATATAAACTATAGGTTCTCCGATGTTTTCTACTGGTTGTTACGAACTTCCTGGCAAACTTAAGATACTCTGTTCACGCCAAGTCAAGGATTATTCCGAGAGCTGGTTTAGGATCTCTTCATTCGGAGTGAACTGATAGGAAGCTTAGGTAAATATCTAGTAAAAACCTTATGAAGATACGAAGTAAACCATTTTTTACATTTACAGCAATCTACCGATGATTAGAAGACAAACCCGTAAAATTTATCAAATATTCCTGCTATTGACGTAATTAAATTTGTTAAGCCACTGTAGACGACAGTGAAAAATGAAACCCGACTAAATGCTGCAGAAGCTTTGCTTTCGAAAAGCTCAATATTCATTCATAAATGTCGTACAAGCACACTTCCAACAAAAATTTAACACTCGCTTGTGTTGAGAGCCAATGTAATTGCAATTTGAGGTGGGGAAGCCACAAACCCGACAAAAGAGAGCAAGAAAGTCTCTCACGCAGCCACCTGAGTTGCTCCGAAAGTTGGCCAATTGCTAAGTGGGTGGTTGAAAGCCGCCAAGTATACTCCATCTCATTATGTTGGGAGTTGTTGCTGCTGGCCGAAGCTCGGGTGATGTGCTCCAACTCTGCTATCACTAACGGCAAGAGCCAACCTAACTGGTTTAGTCATTTACGTGACGGCATTCAAGTCAGTCGTTTTTAAGCTTTCGCGTTGTGCAGTCGTGTTGGACGCAGTGAGCGCTTGCCAGCTGAATGTATTGAGTTGATTGTGCGGTGTAAACGAATAAGCTGAAATTGTAGCCAGTGCCGGAATCGGAAATCAAGAATTTAATTCGCGATAAAAGTGCTGGTGTGTTTTATAAATTTTATATAAAATTTACAAGTGAAAATTCGTGAAAGTGTAAAGTACAATAAACGAGTTTGCTGCCTTTGAGCTTGTGAAAAAAGGTGCGCCACACACATAAACGTACGCGAGAACCGTCTACTCCTTGCAGCGGTCCCAAAAGAATATTCTGGTGTCTCCACAAAGCATTAATTAAACAACAGCAAGGGCATATAAAAATAGCCACAGCAGGTTAGATTTTATTTTAATTTATTTTCACACTTTTCTAACTATGATATTGTATAAATGGAGGGGTTGTAAAATATTACTTGCCCATAAAACGTCGATGATACCATATTTTACCCTTTAGGATATGAAAAAGTTTGCTTTGCGTCCTGTGCAACCTGCTCCACCTCGTAGGCGCTCTCTCGCACGCTCTTCATAACATTTCCGCTTTTCTATGCGCACTCACTTGCTCTCTTTCGCTTTTCCGGTGTATCGTTTGTGATAGCTCTCACTATGCTTTTGTGTAGCACCCCTTCCAAGTGAACTTTGTGTCGTGTGGGGCACCATATGCGGCCTATTATCACTTTTTCCCGCTCAAAATGTTCATAAACTACAAACAACAACAACAAGCAGGTTGACGACCGAAAACGTAAATAAATGCAACAAACGTTGTTGCAATGCTCTCCACCCCCTCTTTCTACTTTCGTCTGTGTTGCGTTTGCATTGTTGTTTTTTTTACCGTAATGTAATAGTAATAGTACGCGAACGCAAGTGCCGGCTCTTGGCTGATAAAGGAACCGCGTTTGCTGCCCTTTTTAATGTTGTTGCAGTTTTTTTTGCGTGCGGAGGGTGTCAAGAGTGCACTACAGCTCGCGCGTTGCATAATTTTGTTCGCAGTGAGCGATTAATGTTTTTCGGTGAATAATTATTTATGCATAAGGTTAAAAAATAAAATAAAATTTAATGATAATAATAGTAACAAAAAAATATTTAAAATGTGACAAAATATTTGTTTTTTTATCAAAAAAAATTAATTATAAAAAAAATTTTATGTAAAAGAGTTATTAAAGAAATATAGTTTTTATAAAAAATTTCTATTAAAAAAAATTATTAAAGAATACATTCTTTAAAAAAATAATGAATTATTAATAATATAATAGTCAATAAAATTTGTTATAAAAATAATAATATAAGATTTAAAAAAATTAAATTTCACAATAATAAAAATATTTAAAATGCGAACAAATTTAAAAAATAAAATATAAGGATTAAAAATATATAAAAAAATATATATTTTTATAAAAATTTATATGAAAAAATTTAAAAATCCTCTAATATATAATTAAAAGTTTTAAAAGAATTTATTTTTTATTTTCTATTCAACAACACGTCTAGAATATTGTCCTATATTTTTAAGTTGATCCGAGTGACCGTTTCGGAGATACAGCCTTGAGAACTTGTGCGCTAGAGTCTAGTTAGGCTAAGTGCACCGTCTTTAAACGATTTTTTTTTTGAAAATGTGTTTAGAAGTCGGTTGGCAAGATTTCTCGAGAACTACTCCACCCATCCTCATGAAATTTTACACATGCCTTTGAGATACAATTCTTAAAGACGACAGATTTTTTTTGATTACAACGATTGGAAAAAAAGTTCTGGAAAATTGATCTGAAATTTTCATTTTTTTTGTCAAAATGTCTGCCAAAAATCCGATTTTCAGTTTTTTCCTTGGTCTAAGTTCTAAGTTCAGGTCTTAACTAAAGCACGTAATTTTTTTCACTTTCGATGAGCCTGCCAACGCTCATTTATTTATTTTATTAAAACGGCTTTGAAACTCTTTTATTTATATGTAATATACATATATTATTATATATAATTTTCGTTTATAATATATATTCATACTAAGGTCTCATGTTTATTGATTTGCGCCAATGAACTCGGCAGACAGGCTAGCATAAGCGGTTTGAAGTGCAAGTTAAACACAACTCATTACTCTGAATATGTATATATATAAGTATACAGGCATATATAAATTTATGTGAGTACAATAAATATATGACGTGCAATAAGGCGCACACTCATAACATTACATACATATGTATATTACACTTCTATTTACCCAACTGTGCTAATAAAAATATATTTATTTCTATTTTTCTATTTAATATTTGTCGCGTCTTGGATTTCATTGCCTGTCTACCGGCTCCAGATATTATACAGATACATATGTATATGCACATATGTACATATGTATGTAAAATATGGCGTGTAAGCGGCCTAGAGTGCGTGTACACACTTTTTTGTTGTTATTCTTCTTTTTTGCAGTCAACCGCAACTCTAGTTACGTATACGCACTGTAAGCAAAATTAAGGTCGAATGCAGCGAGGAAATTTAATGCCGCAGAAAATGTTTACACAATTTCCATTTTACTCACTTCAGTTAAGACAGCATTCGAACTGAGGTTTTTCAATATGCTTAGAATTTTTTTTTGCAAAAGCAGAATGTGACAATTACTGTTATATGTGTGCTAATGGGTGTGCTTATGTTTGCGAGTGTAGAAATTGTGTTTGTTATTTAGGTGAGTGAACCGTTTTAGTGGCAAATATTTAAAGCCATATGCTTGTAAGCATTTTTTTTATAGTTTTTTGAATATATTTATTCTATATATTCACATCTCTATATATAAATATGTGCGCAAACAAACGTAGTTTGTATACGCATGCTTTTTCTGCAAACCTATTTACCTGGCCACGCCGGTAATTAGTTTCATACACAGCTTCAAATGTAAATAAAGTCAAGGTTTGTTAACTGTTTGGGTGATTGTGTTTAACAACATGCATATATTAGTATTCACATATGTAAATATGTATATACTTGTCCTCACTTCGGCAACCTCCAATACGTATCAAGTACTTTTGCAAATAATGGAGTTGAAGGTACTTCAATGGACTTGTTATTTCGAATTTTTTATGTAATATAATATTATGTAAGATGTAAGCCAATATTAAAGCTTCTTTCTATAAGAAGATGTGCTAATTCTTTTGTATTCTCAATGAATACTTATATTACTATATAGCCTAAAAAATATCTTCATAGATATTTGAAAACGAAAATTAATTCTATTTTTTGCGAATTTTTTCATAAGACTCGAACCCCAGAGTTGCATTTTTACTAATTTCTCACTGAGTCCAAAAATCACCATATTTGTACTTAAACGCGAGCTGCCTTTTATATTTCGAGATCTAATCCCTAAGATAAACAAATATTAATCTACGAAAATTGCTAAATTATTTTTCCAAATATTCTCCACTAAGATCTATACATTTTTGCTTGATGCGTTTGAACCAATTGTCGAAGCTCTTTTGCCACTCTGATTGAGCTATCTCCAAAAGATGCCTTTTGAACGCATCAACGTCCTGCTCTTAGTTTACTTTTTACTAATGGGAAGAAATGGAAGGTATTCGGTGCCAAATCAGGTCTCTACAGTGGATGACTCATCAAATCGATATTTTGAGTGCTCAAAATGCAATTGTTTCAGTTAATGTTATTGTAGCGTCTTCAGTGGGTAATTTTCCTGATTTCTGTAAAGACAACCGGCAAACAAATGGTTGTATACCACTTAGAATTTACTATACTGCGTTGTTCCAGTGGTATGGATCGACACGATGCTTTTTTGGAGTGATTGACTCTGATCCCTGATGGAGCTTCATCTCCAAAAAAATAATTCATCGATGCACTGTTGCTGAGGTAATCCTCATTGAAATTTTGAAGAAATAATCCCGCAAAAATGTTGGCGACTTAATTCCATTTTTTGCAGAGATGAATGTTTTAAGTCACTGTAGACAACACAAATAGCTCTCGTATGTCAAAACGTTCTAAATTTATTATGTATAATATCAAAAATGTCAAACTTCAGTATAAGTGGTGAGTTGTCACATTGAATACTAGGCTTTCTAAATCCCGAAATATAAGAGGCAACCTACGTAACAGATTTTGCTCAAGGATAAAAACTTCGGTTTTGCACAGCAGACAAGCTTCCAAGCAGAATAAGTCAACGGTACTGAATTATAGGAGAATAAGATCCACGATGTTACTAATTCATCTTTGCTTCTTATTATCTTCAGAGAAATTTTCATCACCGACCCTGAAGAGAGCGTTTCGTGTAAAATGCGTTTAAAGTTTTGGAAGTTGGTAATGCCAAGTCAGAATATTTAAAAATCTTTCCTTTACCTTCTTGATATTGCGGGGTCTTAGCTCACCAGCAACCCAATAGTAGTCGCACATCAACCCACTCAACCAAAATCCTAACTAGTATTAAAATAAAAAAAATAAATAAATAAAAATGCCTTTTCAATCATCAAACGTTTTCAATTTCATACCATTTTTTCTGTGTTCCATTTAGTTTTTATTCGTATTCAAGTTCTAAGTAAACCAAGAACTTGCTAGACGCGTTTTCATTTGAGTTTTGACTATTTAGACCACTTGAGTCGGTTATATAGCTGGAAGTCAAATACTGCCTACATTTTTTTGGTGAGGTGTGGGTGTTGGTTGTACATTTGCAGATACTCCCATGTTACAAAAATTACAGCAAAAAGCAACAACGATGTTATCTAGTTGAATTCAGTACAAGAGAGTGCAAGAGAGGACAAGAATAACTCATTAAAATTATATAAATGTGCCATCACTATTATATTATGCTTGTTTTTTTGATTTATACCAGTTGTTTGTTCGATTTGCCACTCTGCAAAGTTCGACGAATTGAGAACAGCTATCAGTACAAAATATATACAGACTACATAAATACTATATATATAAAATAATAACTAAATATATATAATATTAATATATATTTGATATACATTATATAAACTTCTCATTTGAAAATAATATTACTTCGCTGCAGAACAGCTGTTCTAAATGAGCATAGCAAATTGTTTGTTAGTAGTAATATCTCATGGTTTCTACTTTCAGGTTTCTATGAAACTTTCACATAATATGTATATTTGTAAACACATGCAAATATAACATTAAAATAAACACATAGGTGCAAAATGCAAGCGACCAACCGTAACTAAGTTGCTTGAGTACTGAGTTGTATTTAACTTATTATTGAATCAAGAAATATGTTTTTTCAATACAATAGACGGAAAGATCTTAATTTTGTTCATGCATTTATTTATTTTTCTTTGTGTAGAAACATAAATTTCCCATAATTTGTTGCATATTTTTCTAATAAAACAATAGACTTGTTGAAAGGACGGTAACTGACAATTGAGTGTTAAAACACGAAAGCTACGTATGTATGTATATTATAATATTGCCGTAAAGGTATGCTTGTTTATGCTTATGGAATGACACTTAAGTCAAATTATAAATACAACCCGAACTAGGGTGGGACATCTTTTTTAAATGGCCTTTTTTCCTAATAACCGGGTTATAGTTTTTCCAGAACTACATCTTGAACTCCCAGCTTCAGTAAACAAATTAAGGGGTATCGCCAAAATCGGTTTTAGACCCATAGTCTCTTAAGCAAAATTGTTCACAATGAGACGTAGAATATTTCCTGGCATTTTTCGGTTTCTGCCTCTCTGTAAATCAACTTTATATACATACATACATATACTCGTATTAGTCTATAGGTATTCTTTTGATATGTTTACATTGAATTCTCGAGCCAAATCTTTTAAATACTTAAGAATCAGTTTCTTATTTTATGCAAATTTTTCAACTTTAATTACTCTTTATTTAATACTTGCTATATTCTACTCAGTATATAAACACTATAGAAATGCAGATAATAATGACACTCCTAAAAATATCATTTTTCCTAACGTTATATAAAAATTATGCATTTGATTTGATAAAAAAAATTAGAGCCACCCTAATATTTAAATGAAACACTGATTATTATTCAATGTTAATTTTTTTCAAATAATTAGAAAACTTTAAATTTATATTTGTTATTTAAAGTGATTAATTTGAAAACAAATAGAACCACCCTAATATTCAAATTAAATACGCTGATTATTTTACAATGACAATTTTGTTCGAATATTTGGAAAACTTTAAATTTATATTTGGTATTGCAAGTAATAAATTTGATAAAAAAATTAGAACCACCCTAATATTCAAGTTAAATGCGCCGATTATTATAAAATGTCAATTTTGTTCAAATCTTTGGAAAACTTTCAAAATAAATTTTTGTTAAAAGAGGAACACCCTAATATTTAAATGAAACACGCTGATTATTTTTCAATGTTAATTTTGTTCAAATACTTAGAAAACTTAAAACTTATATTTGTTATTTCAAGTAATGAATTTGTTTAAAAAAAGTTAGAACCACCGTAATGTTCAAATTAAATATGCTGATTATTGTGTAATTTTTGTTCAAATATTTGGAAAACTTTAAATTTATATTTGTTATTTCAAGTAATGTATTTGATATAAACAAATTAGAACCACCCTATTATTCAAATTAAATATGCTTGTTATTATACGATGACAATTTTGTTCGAATATTTGGTAAACTTTAAATTTATATTTGGTATTTCAAGTAATAAATTTGTGAAAAAATTAGAACCACCCTAATATTCAAATTAAATGTGCTGATGTACGATGTCAATTTTGTTAAAATTTTTGAAAAACTTTAAAAATAAATTTTTAGTAAAAAACAAAGAACCACCCTAATATTCAAATTAAATGTGCTGATGTACGATGTCAATTTTGTTCAATTATTTGGAAAACTTTGAAAAGAAATATGCAAAATAATTTAAAATAATAATAAAAAAAGTACAACCCTAATACATAAAAAACTATTTTTGAAAAGTTCAATAAAATATTTTGAGAAAACAACTTTAGCAATTAAAACAAACTTAAGAGCAATAAAATAAAAAAAAAACATAAGTAAGAACACCCCTAAGACACAGCTGTATATAAATTATATCACTTTTTTTTGTGAAAATTTACAAATTGCATCAGCAACAACAACTCCTCTCGAAACGAAATTCGTACTCTACGAAATTGTGTATGAAAGGAAAATCATAAAAATGACTAAGAAAGGAGATGTTAATGAAAAGTATTATTCTTCTTTGCTATCATTTTATAATTGCTTTCTTTCACTTTTTCCGCAACTAAACAATCAATCGCCTCAAACTGCGACTCTGCGAATAATTGCAGGTGTACACAACTTTTCCGCATACTCGCACACTACAAACACCACAACAATGCATGAAAGAGCTTTCAGTAAAGTGATAAAGCGAGAAAACAACAATAAAAGCGACAATAAATGAGTATTATTGACACGAGTCATAATAAACCTGCTTGTATCAGCGGCACTTGTCATCAAAGGCCAATGAATCGCGTTTATTTCCGTCAAAGTGGCAAAGTCTCTTTAAATGCAAAACTTACTTTGTGGATGGATGTATGTGTGGATGTAAAATGTCGCAAAAAATGCATTAAGCAATTGTCCACAGTTTGCAGTCAAGCAAAAAAAAAATGCTGCTCAGCACGCTGCGTCTCTGCAGCCTTGATCGTGACGAATGCGTTGAAATGACGCCCAGCGCATGCGCAACCCAAATGCATTGATTAATGCTGCTATTCACCATTGTTCTGCGCTTTTAACAGCCCAACGGGCACTCGCCAAGGTCATTTGGTATTGGCTAATTATTCGCTTGATCGCAGAGCAATTATTTTGCACAGGAAATACGCGCTTAGTTACGGTCGTAAGTAATTTGCAAGCAACCTGAGTATAGTTGAGATAGAGTACTTATACGAGTATATTGTGTTTCAGTGCACGAGCCACTGCGCGTACTCGTTCTTGGCCTCAATGCCCGATAGAAGTGAATTGCAATTAACTTTTTTCTTCTTTTGCTGGCATTTATTTTTTCTGGATTTATTTCTTTTTCAACACTTTTTATATAGGTTTCGATCTTCGTGAGTGTGACAAGCGCATTTTATGAACGATGATCACTTTTTGATTGTCATGCTTATACTTACATACGGATTATATGTATGTATTTGTGTCTCAAAAGTGCTTTAAGCTGTGCAGAATGACTCAATTTAATTATATAATTAGGTTGCAATTAAAGTTGGGTTATCAAAATAAATTTAGTACCGCCTGAACATTATAAACTATATTTTTTGACCGGATTTGAATGCTCCAAAATGGTTTTACATAGTGACAAAAAAGTACCAAGAAATTGTAAATAAAACTCAAAATAATCAATATTTATTTTGTCGCCTTCAAAGTAATCCAACTCCAACGATTTTCCCGGTCGTCGAAACACTTTTCATAAGCACTTTTTGGAATGGCCTTCACCTCTTCAGCGAATTTTGTTTATATCTTCGATCGACTCAAAACGATTTGCACGGAGCGGCAATTTCCGGCCGTTTTTGACAGATGTTCTCAGACAAACGCCTTAATACGAGTAGAGCCAAATAGAATTTCTTATTGAACGTTTCTCCCTCCGGAAAAAATAACTCTCTGTTCTCCATTTATTTCATATAGGGTATCAACATTTATATATAATAAATAGTTCATTCATATTTTATTTACTTTTTTAAGAATTCCACGAACGTTGCGCACAATTTTGCGAATAATCTGCATGATCACGAATTTATGCAAATTACGAATATCATCAACGATTCTGGCAATCAGTAAAACAACCAACGTGCTTTGCTATCTCAGTTATCTCCAAAAAAATGGGAATATACTTGTATATGGTTGAAAGTGCTGTGTGCAATTCTCAGTACGCTGTTAATCGGTTTTATAATTCACACGTCGAACAAATTCGGCAATTTTCATATTCACGGTCATAGTCGATATACGTATGTATCTACAAAAGTGATCGCGACATTTCATAACACAATTCAGTCTTTAAGGTGAATTTGTATGAATTTTGTCTGGTACGAGTATCACATTTTCTACTTTGTTCACAGAGTGCGCTAATAAATACTTACAATTTACCAAATAATTTAGATTTAGATGGTAGAAAGAAGGTAGCATTAGAACCAGTACAACTTTAATGACGCTCGAAAATTAAAAAAAGTACATTTTGATCATAAACCCTTTGTTTACATTTAGCCAGGTCGACAACCCACCTTGAGGTCAGTGACCTTTGGTGAAGTCAATGACCCTTTTGTTTATATTTATTAGGCTGATAAGCACGCTAAGGGCTATCGGATATGGGGTTAGTTTTTAGAAAACCTCTTCATTAAATCCAATTGACTCAATACTGTGAGTGAAAAGTAAATAGAGGGCATGGTAGTAAAGCTTTCAAGGTTGTAATTGTTTTGTAAATGGGAATAGTAGCCATTCCAATTTTTTTATAAAAAAAAAATTAATACTTATATTCACGCATTAAACATTTGCTCCAGATGACCTTAGAAACTGTTTTTTAGTCTGTTCAAGAAGGCAGAGACTTTTCCTACAAGGCTTGCAATTGAAATTTATTAAATTATTCGAAATACTCCCCCAATATTGAGTGGTGTGGTTGTATTAATACTGAAATATGTTTGTGTATATGTAGATATAATATTCAGCTCGTGCTGCCGGCGGTAAAATATATGAAACATTACTAGTGAACTTACATACATACATAAATGATATGGAGCTTCCTTTGCACACGCAGCAGTTCTTTGAATTTAACGTCAATTTATGCATATTTTCGCGTGTTTCACATGTTCATAAAAAAAATTGTAAGTTTTCAAAACATTTTTTCCTAGATTTTTGGCTCTTTTTGCTCTTTTTTATTTCTATTTAAGTTCTGTGTTTCTCAACTTCATGTCAGTTATAAAAAAAGCGTTCACTTTTCGCTATCAAAAAGCCGACAAAAGAGCACTTTCATATGTATGTACATATATAAAAATAGTTTTGAAATATACCCAATAAGCCGCAAAGGAAAAATTGTTAGTTAGAATGCTTAATAAATATTCCATTGTATCTAATATTTTATTGCATTATATATTGCATATAAATTCTTTGATATTTTGTAGTAATTATCGGTATTTTAGAACATATGAAAAAATTTATTAATTTTTTTTTTAATTCTTAAAAATTTTTTTTGATAGCTGGCAACCTGAATCACAAAATTTATTGCTTAAAAAAAATGTTGAGACTTTCAAACAAATTTCTTGAAAGTACAGCTTTTCTAAGACATACAGTTTGATACTCCAATTGTATGAAATAATGGATGGAAGTGCTGAATTTTTAGTTTTATAAAAAGGTGGCAACGCTGTTTGAAATATTTTTTGTTTCCAGCGAGCGTAGAAAAAACTTCGCAAATTGAAGAAACAATATTTTTGAAACATGTGGCAACTCCATTTAAAAATTTATAAATTAAATAAAAAAGTGGCAACACTGATTGCAATATTTTTGGTTTCCAGCGTGCATAGAAAAAAACTTTGAAAATTGAGAAAAAAATATTTTTGAAACATGTGGCAACTCCGTTAAAAAAAAAATTTTCAAATACTAGCAATACATAGTTTCCTAGCTTCGAATTTTATAAAGTATAAAAGCTTATCAAAATTTAAGAAGTTTACATATATGTATGTACATTAGAGCGGGTCAATTTACAGTGAGCCAAAAACCGAAATAATCGCGTTGCCGGAACGGTTCTGAGAATCATTCTGAACAAGTTTGCCTGAAAGACTGTGGATCTGAAACCGGTTTCGAGCCATCGAGTTTTAATAATGGTAAAATAATTAATAGTAAAAAATCGGCTCGCTCTAATGTACATATACATACATATGTATGTATGTTGTTTCCACTTTTCTCGCCATCATTGAGTTCCATTTTCTTATCTTATTCAACCAGTTAAATTACTCTTTAAATCATATTGATATTTGATTGTTTTACGCCAGTGGTTTGTTCGATTCGCCTCTCTCCAAATTTTTGCAAATAAAAATACAGTTTAAAGCTTTTTATTTAAGGGATACAATTTCGTTAAAGGTCTGGTGGTATACCCAATTACTTGTATATGGCAAATTTTGTGTGTTTTTAAGGTTTTGGGGGATTTTGGGTGCCTATGTGTGAAAACTTCAGAAAATATATATTTTTCAGGCTGCTGGAAATGTCATGTTTTTTAATACAAGTTTTATTTTGCTGCCATCTTTCATGAAGCTTATGTAGATTGAGCATTAAATAAATACACATAACCTCAGCTTCAGCTCATCGAACTCCGAGCTAAATGTTTATTGGACATTAACAAATATTTACCTATACATACATATGTATGTACTACATATACACATGTATGCAGATGTATGTATGTATGTACGTTTTGTAAGCATCGGCATGCTCCGGCCGGCAGACTTTGCATTTGTTATTGCTTTTATTTTGTTGCGAACGCAGAACTTTGTGTTATTGGTTCGTTAACGAGCTATTTGTATATGAAGCCACGTGCTTACCGCTATCATGGGTATAAATGTACATATGTACATACATACTTATCTATGCTAGCATGCTAATAAGTGAATATGCATGAATTCCTAGACAGAATTTCGTAGTCAAAATCCGGTTTTATGAAAAAAGTTACGAAATAATGTTGCCTTTTTACTATCGCATAAATTTATTTTGGAATTTTTTTTGCATTGAGTGAAAATTCTTCGAATTTTATGTTCGGGCTTTGATCTTTTCGAAAACTTGTTTAGTGAAATTATAAAGCATTTATCTATTGTAAAATTCATTACAAGTTTTTTATTGGCTTTTAAATACTTTTTTTTTGCTTTATGTAACTTTTTTATGACTTTTTGTGTTTATTTCAACTCCAAGAATTTTAATGTGGAAAACAATGACAAAAAATCTGTGTAAAATAATTACCGAGAATAATGATTCATCATTCTTATTGAGAAAAGCGGCAACCGCAAATTCTTGTTTAATCGAAGTAGTGAAGATTTGTCATAATATATTGCATTTGCATAATATATATGTATATGTACATATATACATACGTATGTCCGATTTCGGACTAGTCTCGAAGTAAGCCTATTTTTTGAAATTAAAAAAAAAAAAATAAGTTTAACAAATACATACATATATATATTTTTTGGGGGTGCCAAATGTCAAGATTATAGAATAATTCATTTCTTTTATTTTCTGAATAAACCCATTGATTGCTGCGATGTGTGGTAAGTAGCACTGTCTTGTGGAAACAAAATTTCGCTAAGATCACGAGCTTTAATTTCATGCATCAAGTAGTCAATTATCGTGGCACGACAACGGTCGCCATTGACGGTTACGTTTTCACCGGCATCATTTTTGAAGAAATATAAACTGATGATTTTACCGGTCTGCAAACCACACTAAACTGTAGCTTTTTCTGGATGAAATGGCAGCTCTTGAATCTTCTCGGGTTGTTCTTCGTTCCAAAGGCGGCAATTTCGCTTGTTTACATATCATTGAGTCAGAAATGGGACTCAGCGCTGAACAAAATTTGGCTCAAAAACGTCGGATCTTCTTGGAACTTTTCAAAAGCCCCATAGTGCATAGCGATGTCGCTTGGGAAGGTCGAGCGGCTTCAGTTCTTGCACAAGCTGTATTTTGTACGCTATCAATTGTTCCATACGTCAATCCTAGTTGCTGGGAACAGCATCGAAACGACTCTCCACGGTCTTCGTGTACACTCTCAGCTACGGCTTCTATATTTTCTTCAATGCGTCCTGGACGTGGTTTATTCGAATATACGATTGCTGGGTCTCAAGATGGGTGATGGTGTTGCGAATAGTACGCTCAGTAGGCCGACTATGCTGACTATGAGTTGAGCGAAGTGCGCGAAACACATTTTTAAGAGAACGTGAATTTTCGTAATGAAGTTGAAAGATTTGTAAACGTTTTTCGGGAGTCTTTCCGCAATGAAATGCCAAACAATACTGAACAAAAATAACATGACAGCTTGACACGACTCACGCGTGATCTGTCAAGAGAAGGCTTTTGGAAAAAGAACCTCTACTTAATTATGAATGAAGTATTTTTTGAAGCCCCTCGTCAAAAAATAGGCCTGAAATCTGAGCGCGAAGGTAAATGATCTTCTTAAATTTCATGCTTTTCAAAAATATTGCTTCCTTAATCTATATAAAATGCATCTGAAAACTATTTACTATTTACACCCTGTGACTTCACTGCTAACTTAATATACTATTATAATCCACTAACAGTACAAAACCGTTATTACAGCACATTGAACGAAACCATTTAAGTTCTAAGCCTATTTAAGACTTCCGAAGTTTTCGTAATGAATACACGTTCACACCCATACTCTCGCTTCTCGTCATCACTTCAAGTATCAAATGTGTTTAACCACTTAAAATCAATTACAACAAGGCGTCCGAACCAACGGAAAGGGTGGACATTCAGCCTAAAGTATGCAAATTACAAAAGCAGGCGCTCAATTGCCTTTATCGTGTGCAACCAACCTTAACAAAAACTACAACTCAGTGTGGAAGGTAGAGGAGCTATGCGTTAATGCGAGTACGCGGGCAACCCTACATCGCAGAGCGACAGGTGAGCGTATACAAGGCAGCAAGTGCGCTATTCTACTCGTTGATTTTGGGGGAATCGCTTGGGAGTGAGTAACTGTATGAATGTTTCAAGGTGATGGCAAATAGAAACTAACGGGACATGTCGCAGTGCCACGCATATCAAATACACGTCAGGCGACGGCGGCATATTTTGGCAGGCGCGCCAAACCACCGAAACCACGCGCGCTGCTGAGTGGATGAAGGACAGGGGAAGCGGTCGTCGAATGCGTTTTTGAAGGCAAAACAAGTAAAATAACTTGTCATGAAGCTCAAACAATAATGTCGCACAAATAATATGCGACGGAAATGAAAGAAAACGTAGCGAGCGAATAAGCGGAAACAGGATGTGGTTGCGGGTGGCGATGCCAGTGCGGTCGTCACGGATGGGTATTAGCCGAAAGCTAGAAGCTAGTTATTTGGCTGGCAGTGCCTGGTAACATAATTCACAGTTATTTTCAGACGAAGTTGGCTTATGTGCTATATGCTTTATATATGTATTTAACTTAGCTTTGTACAGAGCGTTAAAAAAATATTCCTAAGGAGGGTGGGTGTTGAAAGACATACACACCGTTTCCCGAAATGAGCTTCTAAGGCTGACTTAATTGCCACAATGTAATTGCACACTTGTGTACTTATTTATTCGTTAATTTTTTTGTTGTTTCAATGCAGTGTAATTATCCTGACGTGCTATGCTTCAAATTGCCACAAAAAAGCGTTGAAAAACATGAAATTCTGTTGGTGTCTACTGCACTGCATAGTGTTTTTGTTCTTGTTTTTGTGTGGTGATGTCATGAAACGTGCTCAAAGGTATTATGTTCAGTGCAGGAAACTATATTTTTGTATGTGAAACTTCACATGTTGTGGCATTTGCTAATGTGTCGTATAAAAACGGTAGCAATAATAACCAGTGGCGTTGTGGAAGTTGAAGTAGGGGAGTATTCAAGGTGTTTATTTTATATATGTTACAATTTGTGGTAATTATTATGTTATAAGGTGTTGGTTTTTTAACAGTCAGAGGCATTATCGGGTGGCAGAAACGTAAAGATTTGGGAAAATTCTTTTCTTCACTTTACAGAAGAAATAGCTATATAAATCTAAAGCCGACTTTTTTTTAATTTTCTAAATTTAACTATTCAACAATATGTCTACAAGAAGATTTTTCAAAATTCTAATTATTTTCTGAGATATTTGTGTTTTGCTGCCTCGGCGTACAAACTGGTTCGGACGTTTCGCGAAACTTTAAACGCCTTTTTCTCGAAACAGTCTTTTTCAAAATTATACCCATGCTTTCTAAGGTTCAACTGAACCGATATACCTGGCATTTTTAGAGAGTTTTCTTTATAAACTTGTCGACTTTTTATGCGGAACCACCATTTTATCAAAATACAAAGTTTTGATCGATCCTTCGTTGCCTGTATTCATTTATAAAACAAATATTTTTTTTTGGTTTATAGATTTAAAATAATTTTAGGCAGAAAAATTTTCAAAATTAATCCTCAATTGTCCAGGTATATTTAATTCACAAAAAATGCTTTGTTGACGTACAAGGGTCAGACTCCTGTTCTGGTGACGTCTGGCTCCATCAGTTTCAAATATAGATTGTGTCCGGAAATTTTGAATAAAACGCAAGATATTTATTAATAAAATATTATTTTGTCGCCTTCAAAGTGATCACCACCAGATTTAATACTCCTATGCCAGCGAATTTTCCAGCCCTCGAAATACTTTTCATAAGCACTTTTTGGGTTGGCTTTCAGCTCCTTCAGTGAATTTTGTTGTAGCTCTTTGATTGACTGAAAACGGGTTCCATGGAGATGTAATTTCAGTTTAGTGAACAAGAAAAAATAACACGGAGCCAAATCTGGTGAATATGGTGGTGGATTTGGTCACAATCGTTGATCGATGCGATGGTTCATTATCATCGTGTTCATGAATTGTTCTTCCATCTTCTTCCGATAGATGTTCCCACGCAAACGCCTCAATACCGGCAAATAAAACTTCTTATTGACCGTCTGTCTCTCCGAAACAAATTTATGATGCACCAAACAACGAATATCGAAAAAAACAATGAGCATCACTTTGATTTTTGAGCGGCTTTGGCGTGGTTTTTCGGTTTCGGCTCGTTTTTTTTCCCCTCCATTCCGATGATTGCTGACTTGTTTGCATGTCAAACTCATAAACCCATATCCCATCGGCGGTTATAACGCTCACCATGATTATGGGATCGGAATTCGCACGATTAAGCATGTCCAAAGAGACCTGTTGACGGTATTTCTTTTGAAGAAAAACCCAAAATATCCACCAATATCATTCGAACAGACTCGCGAGAGATGTCGAGCTGTCTTGATATCTCTCTAACATTTGCCTGACGATCTCGCGAGAGATGTCGAGCTGTCTTGATATCTCTCTAACATTTGCCTGACGATTTCAAAGCATATATTTTCAACTGATGATCATTGCCATTCCTTGTTTTCGTGCTAAAACCAAGCGCATTATGTGTCAGTTTCTACAAAGTTTAATTTTAGTACTGAATTCTTATCCTTAAAGTTCAATTGTGCCTAAGCCACTGTCTTACCACAAATATAGATTCCTTCGCTCATAAATTATTCAAATGTACATATGTATGTATTCCCAAGTGCCACTAGAGTCAAAAGGACCTACAACATAGTTGCCAGTTTGATGTTGCATGAAGTCATAAAAAATTGAATTCCAGTCCAAATTGCATGCCAAGTTGAATGAACTCCTCGAGGGGGAACTTTTTTATTGCTTCATATGTACATAAATGGTTATTATATACACATATGATATTGAAATGTGCCCACAAACTATTATCCCTTATCCAAATTCATTTTTTGTTCTTATGCTCTTTTACATGGAAATGTGCTTGTGGTGTCATTAGGCATTCATGTCGCTGACCAAATTGTCGTGTCAAATTGACCATCGAATCAATATGATTGGTTTTTCCAAACTCTGCGGAAGACAAATAAATAAATGTGTTTGTCAACCGAAACATGCAATTTACAAGTTATGTGTGTTATTTTAGTATATGTATATGTGCATATGTGCATAAGTATGAATATTTTTTTGTTTGGGCATATTGATTGCCAGAAAATCAATAAAAAGTCCATTTGTTGGCTTAGTGAACCCACTGAATTTAATATACACAGAGACTAAGCAGTGGTATAAGCTATGTGTGTATCAAATTCGGTGCGTTCGTTGTCAACACTTTTATATTGCTTGACAAATGTTGTCGTCCGACAAATGCAAAAAAAAATTTCATGCAGCTTTTCCGGAAATACAAGTAAGAAGTGTGTATCCCCCAGGCCACAGGCTATCACTCACACTTTTTTCCAGTCCTGCGCATTTCAAAAGTTTAAATAACTGCTATCCATCATATTAATGTGCCTATATAGTCCCAGTGTCATAAAAATGTGTTGCGTTTGCTTTTGGCAGTATAAAAATAACTTAAACCTAATTTATTTCAAATTTTAAAGAGAAGAAAGAGTGTAAAATTTATTGACTACATTTCTAACGCGAGAAAACGGGGTTAAGGAAATATTTGAAATAAAAGTTTATTTTTTAAAGTTATTAAACAGTGCACAAAGTTTCACAGAATAGAAGCAAATTTTGATAGGCGCTTCACTTCTCTTTTTTCTAACCCTCCTTTGGCTTCATACTTATTTCATTATAAAGGAGCACCTCTTTACGTCACGAATAGAGTTTTGTAAGTTTGCCACAGCCAGAAGGAAACGTCGAAGATGTTATAAAGTATCTATGTATATCTATGAGCAGTGTGATGAATTGAGTCGATTATCTAGACCTCAGTTTTTTGAGATATTGATCTGAAATATTGGGAACGTTCTTTTCTCTCCAAGAATCTGCTTATTTGTTGGAACCGCCTATATCGGATAAATATAGCATAGTCCTTCTTTAGAAAACTTTTTTATTTTGAAAGGTATCATGAAAATTTACATGGAATACTGCACAAGACAATAGTACAATCTCAGAATAAATTGTTCAGATTCGACCACTATAACAAATAGCGACCACTCAAACAGTCCGATCAAAATTAAGATAACGATCTTTTTATATACCATAGTTGTTGTTGGCTCTTCCGAAAAGTTTTTTCATGAAAAGTTCTGGAAATAGCTTTTGCGCATTGATCTACGGTCGTAATTACTAAAAACTTCTCCTAGAAGTTAGTTGTGGGTCCCTAACAGTAAATAAGCGATTTGAATAAGCAATCTTGGTATAAATGGAGGCTCCTACGAAGCAGATCTTGAGGAAAACATCATATTTTTATAAATTAGCAAAACCCTACTCAGTAAAAATTGATATATTTTTTGGATAATTGATATATATCTGATTTGCTTATAATTATATAAGAAGCTTGCCGTTCCTGATCCGTAACCGTTTGGTGATATCGAACTCAAACAGATCGGATAAATCGTTCAAAAACTGGCTGCTTATTTCAATTTGAAATTTTAAAATTGTACTTACAGGGTTTGTCCGGAAAGTGTAGCCCTCCCAGTACGGTCTTCATCAGCGATCTCTTCCAGGCTCTCCAAACACACCACTTCTTGCTAAAGCAACATCTGAGTAAGCCTGCTTGATCATATCAAACGTCTCTCGCAGAGTTACCGAGTTTTAAACAAAATCTAATCGCTTACCTCTGCTCTAACGAACGCTGCATTTTCGGCTTGCACCACTCACAGAAACACGTCGCGCGAAAATGTTTGTCCTTACTCTCCAGGTCCTCGAAGACAACTGACCAGCCGCTCCTTCGTTAGCCAGGAATTACCTCTACCGAATCCAGTCGGTGCGCGCACGCTCTGAAGTACAGTTACGACGGAAGAAAAGCAGTCCTATTACTTTCCGGACAAACTCTGTAATAATGATAGGCCGAAAAATAATTGCTGATTCATATGGAACTTTTGCTTCGCTTAGGGGCTTCGTGGCGCAACAAGGCAGAGCAAAGCAAAATGTTGAGCAACTCCCGTCTTTTTACGCTTCGCCAAGTAACATTCGCCGTTTTTATTAGAGAAAAGCCCGGAAAGCAAATACTTCATTCGAACTTACCCTTTGCTTTCTTGCATTCCTTGTTAAAGCATGACTTGTTAAGCAAAGCGAGGAAAGATGTATGTGAATCAGTCATAAATATGATGAAGTTCGGTTCTTTACTCATAACTTTCCACTACTAAAATATGTTAAGTGTTTCGTACTTAAGTCGATATTATTGATAAAATAGTATTTTAATAGAAAAAAGAAAAAACTTATAGAGATAAGTTTGCTGTAGGCTTTAGAAATAATAAATTTTGAATATCTAGTAGTTCAAATACATTCTCCTATCCATTAGACTTCAAATCAATATTGCTTTTTAACGATAATGAAAAGATGACAGAGAAGCTTCTCAATTACGCAGTTCTCAATAAAACAACGAAGGACAAGGTCATAACTTATAATCTTCATCTTAATGCATTCTCTCTCTTACCCTTTATTTCCTCGTAGCAAAATTTCGCACACCAGTAGTCAAAGTGTTTTGTGTTTTTGCCCAAAAGACCTTCAAAATTTCGCAAAATGCTCACGTCATCATCGCATCAAAGTAAAAGCTAACTAAAACTGTTGTTGCTATTGTTGCTAATCATGAACCCAATTTTAATGTTTGTCTAGCTGTGTTTTTGCTTCTTTGTTGCTGCTTCTACACACGCTTACCAGTGACACCAGCAACTAAAATAGTTGCCACCCTCCGAAATGATGCGTTGCTCAACAAAGAGAGGCGTTGATGTGACAGTGACAATGACACTTTGTCCGCTTGACACCAATTAAAATATCAAATCACTGAGAGGAAGCGGACGAAATGAATGCGGGCGAGTGGCTAGGCTAATTCGAGGCGCTCGTCTACACATACGCACGCGGACTCGCTTGCTTGCAACAGTTTCGAGAGAACTTAATGAAAATTATGTGTTTTTAAATGGAATTAACAAAATCTTTGACCCGCAAATTAGATGCGTACATATGTAGCACTGAGAGACAAGGCTACTCAGTTCCATAGAGCTATGTCTGCTTCTCGACTGACTTAGTTTACATTCAGCATATAAATTACTATAATTTCTTAATTAACTTTTGTGGGCGCTCACCCAGCTAGATATGTACATTCGCTATTATTATCTCATTGCAATTTATTTTTGGCTTACTTCGTAGCTTCTGTTACTTGCGTGATTTTCGCAAGAATCTGTTTACTGATACACCCTTTAATGTTTATGATTCTGTCATTGTTGCTTGTGTAATATTTATGTTGCAATCCGACCGCATGTTGACACTTATTGTCATGTTTGTCGATATGTAACCTCTGTGCTGACATATGTACGTGATTTGATGGGGATCACATATGACAAACGAACGAACGATTCCACCGACTGTCTGTTTATGCAATGAAATTGAGAAGACCGCATATTAAGTAGTGAGTTTCGAAACCTTCCTGAGTGGTAGCAAATTTCAATTAAAATAAACTATGATATTGTTGTTCTGATAGCGGTAAACAGAGTTTCTTATTCTAACGAACCTCAAAATGGTAGATTTATTCCAAAATCATATTTTTTTTTTAATATAAATATCGCATTATCTCAACCAAATTAATACTTATTTTCCAAATTATGAAATCATTGAACATTTTTGTCAGATTTTCCATATGATCAAATTTGAGCCGAAAATACTACAATTTCACGTATTTTAATACACATCTTTATTATCGCTTCCGAAATAGGTTTCTGAGTCAACAACTAATCCGATTTTTCATTCAGCTACTACTCGTATAAGCCGCGGCTGGAAAAACCTTGTGTCTTCAACGAACATTAGTTCACTTTTTTAGAGTCCTTTGTTGAACAGCTTCAATGTCAAATTCACAAACCCACTTTTCGACACCAGAAATTTAGCGTTTGAACCATGTAGGGTCCTCAGCTCTGTTGTCATGCGATCTCTACTCGACATATATAATTTTTGCAAGAGATTCCGGTCTCTTAGTTCTAGTCTAGCATCGACACGCTTCATACCCAAAACAAAATTTATTAAGCAGATCTATAAAATATATTCAGATCCGCTGCCTTCTGATGCCAACACGATGATTTTCAAGCACTGTTTCATTCACTTTTTCATTAATGTCGTCATTGACAGAGGCAAAAGAGTCGTCCATGAGACAAGTTTTCAGTGACTTTATGACATTCATTAATGAACATAAGATTTGATGCTGGATTAGTAGTCCTCGGTCGAAATAAAATTCAGCTCCGTACAAATTGTCTACGAATTCGCCCATAGTGATAAAAACATATGTGTTTTTTGTGACTGATACTGTAAAGGTGAACACTACCTTTAACTTTTTGAGTATCCATAAATATATCCATCCTCACAGAAGTTAAATACGATTTGATCAAAGAAATCTGCTATGAACATCTCCTTCTTGCAATAAGAGGACTAAAAAGAAATCTTTGGTCATTAGTTGAGAGCTTTTTGGCTAAAATGTACTTGGAATAAAAAGCGTTTGTTTAGCCATATAAAGTTAGCATATGACCTACAGTGAACATGAATTCGAAGCCGACTCTTGCTCCTACTCTCTGAGAGTACTTCAGCATTCTCCGTCATCATGAAAACAGCGAGATAAGATTTCCTAAATCTAAAAAATAATCGATTTTAACAAGCTCGAACAAATATCTTAACGATGAGGAGTATGGTATTTACTTCAGATTACGTTAGGTTCGCTAGGTGGCTAAATACAGTTCTTTGGGCAGCCAAATAAGAATTCCAGTACAAGCTCGACATAGCGGCATGAACCTATCACAAATCTGCTTAGGCATTTCTAAAAGGTGTTTCTGCCTTGAACCGACAAATGCAGGACCTTCAAAAAGGAAGTGTGGAGATGATTCCTTCTCATTCTCCTTTGAGCAGCTTATGCATCACGTAGTTTTCAGTCTTACAGTATGAATCCGGGCAGTACTCTAGTGAGATAGTCTATAACTATTAAATGGTGAATTTTGCTGAATGCAAGGAACTCACTAGGCTTCATGCGATTTACACTGAGCCAGAAAGATGTAGCGTTTGCACAGTTGCTATGTAGTAACTGGTAAGCGCTTGCCGAACTTGTCTGAGTTCTGAGTCCAAACTGTTGATTAGGGAATATTAAGAAGCCAGTGGAACTCCTAGCCGTTCCCATTTAATAGGTACTAGAACTAAAGCAACTGATCTGGCTAATGAGCTTACTGCCTTTCCGTTTTTTAAATGGCGTCTCACCTGAATAAGGATTGTCCTGAATTCAGATTAAATGGAAATCTTTGTTCTTCAGCTGAAAGATGCAATAATATTGAGTAGTGGCTAAAAGGCTTCTAATCTCACAAAAAAGGCGATCAGTTCTAAGCGTTTGACATTACCTGCTTCTATATATCACTTCTCATCTCAAATTCATTTCGAACCTTCAAGTATTTCTTCGAGCTAAGTACACATAAAAAATAATGTTTACTATACGTACCACTTAAAAAGCAATACTGCGAATTTGTGTCAACACATTTTTCATTTCGTTTTTGGGTGAACGCATGCATAAACACCCGTGAACTATTCTCTGGTCGCCTCTGTTGCCAGTGTTGCGTGATGTCATGCCACATTTTGCATTTCCATTGTGCATTCTCAAGCACCAATACCACTTAACAAATTCGTCAACAACAGAACAACAACAAAGAAGTAAAAAACAAAATCAAGCGACCTCGAGAACGCATTTACAACGTCCTTGCATCGACTTGCACTTCCTGTTGCTGCCACAACACTACTATTGTTGCTAATATCAAGCGACTGTTTAGTGGCACAATGTTGCAAAGCAAATGGAAAACTATGTTTGAGGCTTAGCAGCTACAAAATTTTATGTTTGCACTATAATAATACACACATACGAGAAGGGATTTACGTAAAGCGTCGCATGCGCTTTTTAGTGCCTCCCTTTAAACTGGATATTGCACCATTTTCATTACCGTAAGGTACGTGCAACGCTAATGCATGGCGCTTCTCTTGATATGCGCCTATAAAAAGTGCATTCTTCGATCGTAAAATCTCGGTTAATGTCTTTGTTCGCTTACGCTGCAGCTTATGCTCTTAAACTCTCGTTTCAGGCGCCTCCAAGTATGCTATACCAGTAAAATGATGAGAATGGGAGAAATGGAAATGCAAATTTTTTTATTACGAAGCAAATTTGCAGTTGAAAATGAGTGCAGTTCGCATTTAATTTAAGATCACGTGTCATTTTGTGCATTGAGGGTAAAAATATCAAAATGATCGCTGTTAAAAATTTACATTTATTAAAAACATATTATTTATAATTAGGTTAGGTTATACTGGTCGGTTTTCATGTCATACATGGATCTACTGGTCTTTAGTAATGCCAGATGGTGGTTCAGTTTAGTTTTAGGTGAAGTATTTTTCATACAGGATGCTTTTTGTAAACTTTAAGAGCGCCTTGATAGCTAAGTTTGATATTTCGTCTAGAGCCCTTAAGCATGTAGATTTTTAAGACAAGTTCTAGATAGTGCTGGACACAGGCATAGTATAAGCAGTAATAGTATGTGTTCCACTGTCTCTCATATCAATTTCTCTGCACTTTCTGCATGTATCGTCAACACTTATGCCCATCCGGCTCGCATGTGACGCCAGTAGGTTGTGACTTGTCAAGAGACCAACAGCCGTACGGCAGTTCTTTCGAGACCGTGTGAGTAAGAAGCAAGCGAGTTTACCGAAGGGGGCTTTTCCACTTGATTTTGGCGATCCTACATGTACTAAGCATCCCATCTCGCCCTGATCCGCCTGTCAGCCCTTCCGAAAACTTCGTTGTATATCGTTTTTAGTGACTTTCGTATTTCTTTTATTTGTTCCATAGCCAGATGGATGGCACTTTTGGCAATCTCATCAGCTGCTTCGCTTCGCAAAACTTTGTTGTGTCCTGGAACCCAATATATATGTACTAACAATCGTATGTACTACAACTACTGCGTCCCTGCTTCTAAGGACATTATATAGCGTAATGCGATGTAAAATTATTGACTTAATTGCTGCCTGGCTACCGACGTATATATTTATCCTTTTTATGTTGTTTCCTGCATTGTTAGCTATCTCAGCTGTTTTCCCAACTGCAAAGACTTCCGTCTGGAAGATAATGCAGTATCCGTAAGCTTGAGGGGTCGCCTGAGATCTAGCTCCGAGCAATAGATTCCGACATCTGTATAGTTGTTGTAAGTTCCGCTGCTGTGTCGAAGGCTTCTGCGCCATCCACCAACTTTTAGCGTAACTTGGAATCTTCTCTCCCAAATAAAGCCTGTATGTGGTCTACTTGTCCACCATTCCTCTACTTATCAAGCTATGCCAGAAAATCCTATGTTTCGACCTGAGGTGTGGTCATGTCCGTTTGTCTGTCGGCCTATCCACCTAGCCGTATGTATACTATATATGCGAACTAATCTCTCAGTTTTCGAGATACTGATCTGATCTGATCTCATTTTGCTCACGACTTTTGCTTCCTAAGAAGATGATGATTCGTCAGAACCTCCGAGAGAAGTATGTCATCCCACTACTGATGTTTATTGTCACTCAAGAAGTATTGCAAAGATGTTCCTCTGAGTGCAAAGAAGTCTATTTGGTTACAGTTTGAGTACCCCTGCCAGTGTCTGTATATACAACTGCATCGACTTGCATCGACTTTAAAAACATAATTTAATTTAGCGGCAGTCGCGATAACGTCTTCCAAACCTATCCTTACTCAACGCATACAATATATAACTGTACATATTTACGTACTCACATACTACATAAATATATTTTGAAACATTCACATATTTGCTCTTCATCTTTTATTTGACATTCTCTTTTTTAACTTTCGCAAATTTAGTTTATTTTCAAGCAGTAAAAAGGCCAAAGAGAAATGAAACTATGAAAATAAAAAGAAAATAAACTTTACAACTCGGCGTAAATGCACTGTTGACCTATTTGCTTGTGCCACATGCGGCGTGTAGTATGCGGCATGCAATTGTCCTCCTTTTAGCCGAGTGCTTTGCCATCCAGCGAAGTGCACTCGCATGCGTCAAATGCATTTGGAACGTAACGGTACATACCATACATAATTTTATTCACTATCCAAACAAATACGCACTTGGCTTACAAACGAAACAACACACGAGTGGAGAGAGTGAAATGCGGCGGAATAATGCACTATAGTGGAACCCCCCCAACAATGAAATAGGTCAAGCGGATAAATGCTTGGAGGTCTCCAAGGCAGAATGAAAGGCTCGCATTTTTGTGTTTTGGAAGGAAGGGCTGCTTGCTAAACTAGTTGCTCGCATTGTTGTTATTGTTAGTTGCAATGTAATTATGTGCCATTCATCCATTCATGAGATACCGTTGTTGTAGATGAGCGAGTTACTTAGTGTACGAGTGCAATAACAATGACTTGTTGACTGCAGAGATAAGGATTATTATGGCGTTATTAAAAATTAAATTATATTTGCTTTAAAACAATTAATATGAGCAATAATCACATACGTTTATACGTGGAATTAATCAAAAAGCAAAAATTCTAGATTATAAGAGATTCTCCACTCGAGCAGTAAAACTAAGAATTATCTAGAATGTGGTAATTTATAATAATGTATATATTATACTTTTATTATAGTGCCTGAGTGCCAAATTTAATTAAAAAAAACGTTTTAATATTTTTAATAAATAAAAACAAATATCTTTTTTTACTTTTCTCAAAATAATATTCTTTCAACATATGGTTAATTAATTTAAAAACATTTTCCAATATATTCTACTATTAATTCCTAAGAATAAAAACTGAGTATTTGATAACAAAACATCTCACCCTCCCACGAACGTTTGTTGCTGCTGAAACTACCGAATCTATGATATCCATGTATCTTTACTTGATATTTCCCATTTCCTCTACGCGTATTAAATTCCGTTCCCACACAGCCAGGTCTACTTAATCAAAGTCCGATTGCCTACTGAGGAAGCATCATGCAAAGGTCGATAAAGCACACAAATAACACCCCTTAAGCTAATATAACCGCAACTAGTGGGTGATGAGGGATTCTCTACTTTTTTAAAGAAAAAACACAGTACATTCTTTAGCATTTATTTTTGGAAGATTATCTCTTTTCCATCTGTTTAGTCCAATTTTCGATGACTCGTTCGAACATTTTGACTGGTAACTGGCAAATTATACACGTGTTGTTTCGCTCCAAGACCTGAACCGAAGAGGGATAAATCTAAGGCTTTACATATCCCCACAGAAAAAAGTCTAACGGTGTGATATCACATGATCTTGGTGCCCAATCGACCGGCGAAAAACGTGAAATTATCTGCTCACCGAAGTGTTCTTTCAATAAATCCATTCATTGATGCGATATGTGGGAAATGGTGTCGTCTTGTTGAAACCAAATGTTGCCGAAATCAGGAACTTCAATTTCAGGCATCAAATAGTCGGTTATCATGGTGTGATAACGGTCGCCATTGACGGTTTCCTTCTCATCGGTATCATTTTTGAAGAAATATGGTTCGATGATTCCACAACAAACCGTTGTTTATTCTGGAAAACAGGTTGCTCTTCATATTAAATGGGATAATTTTGCTTGTTCACAGATCCATTGAACCAGAAATGGGCCTCATAGCTGAACGAAATTTGGCCCGAAAATATCGGATCTTCTTGGAACTTTTCAAGAGGCCATAGAGCGAAGCGATGTAGCTTGAGAAACTCGAGCTGCTTCAGTTCTTGCACAAGCTGTATTTTGTACGCTTTCAATTTAATATTTCGACGTAAAAAGTGCTAAGTCGTTCCGTCGGTCAAATACAATATTATCCAATAATGAAAGTTGTACAATTTCTAAACAAAAATAACATGACAGCTTGACACGACTCACGTTTGATGTGTCAAAAAAGGCCATAGGAAATAGTACCTCTACTTGGATCACCCGTATAGAATCCTTATCCTAGTGCTTAGACGACTTGGCTTAGATCAAGTTGTTGTTGTTCTTGTTGCCATAGCGGCAGAACTCTACCGAGTTGTCGTGGGACGTGATATCAATCGTTACCAACGCTTAAAGGTCGTGATCACATAAGCCAGTTTAGTTTCTATTCCCTTCATATTTTTGATTATTGATTAACAAGACCGTTATAATGAAATATTTAAAAAAAATATTGTTAGGGCTATATCTTTCGGTATTGGAGCTCCTTCTAATAATCGTGTGAGCCGAGAAGAGAATGAAGATATTGCTAAGTTGATGATAGTGGATATTTCTTTTTGTTTTCGATCGAGAACTTGATTGATTGCAGAAGTTTTCCATACCCCGAACAGAGAACATACCATATATTAAGTTTGCAATGAAGTTTGTAACACCAAGAGGAAAATATGATACCATATAAAGTATATACCTATAAGTAATTAACGTGAGGAGATGAGTCGATCTAGGCAAGTTCACAATTATATATACATACATACATATACATATGTGAAGTAGTCCTTCAATTTTGTGATTTCAGTCTGAAATTTTACTAATGTCTTTTCATATCTAAGAAGCTAACCATTTTTGGGACTGTCGATATCAACAGCATATAGTTGACCTACAAACTGAACAATCGAAATCATGTACATGTATGGACAACTTTTTCATTTGACGAGATACCTTCACCAAATTTGGCATGAACCCATATCTAAAGTAATAATGTAATCTCCGAAGCACATATTGAAATCGGACAACTATAATGTGTAGCTGCCATGCAAACTGAGCGATCAAAATCAAGATAAATAACTTTTTATACCATTTTCCACTGCAAAAAATGCACTAGTCAAAGATATTATACGCTGCAGCTGAAGTTAAAGTTTTTTCTGGTTTATGCGAACAACAAAACACGGTTTTCCAATTTTAACCGAAATTTACAATTTTAACTACTTTTGATTAGATTTATTTATGTCTTTACTTTACCAATTAAATTTTAGCCTAATTACTCGTTTCTACTCGCCCGTTAGCCATTTAAGTCGCGCTGGTCGCTCACCAGGCTGCCCCCAAATCACTTCACTGCAACTCTTAACCAAATTTGTAACAGTCAACGAGTTCAATACACCACGAACCAGCAGCAAAACAACTAAGATAGCAAAAACAATAACAACAATTAACAATGTGTGCTGTGTCTAACAGTCGTGACGCCGCGCCGTGACGTTGTTGGCCCGCAACCACATTTTGTATGCCCCAAGCGTAGGCGCCGCAGCCAGCACAGCCACGATGAATATTTTACATTTGCCACCAAAAACTATTCGCACATGTGCACAACAACTACAACAACAGCATGACAAGAATATAAACATACAGTAATTTGTCGGAAAGCGAAAACTAAGCAAAATAGTCGAGTGAAAACAAAAGCGTGTTAAATCGTCGAAAAAATGCTGGTCAAATAACTGCTTTTGCTGACTGCCAATTCTCTTTTGACTCGCTTTAATTTGCTTTGCGTGTGTTTACTTACATTAACCGTTGCGTTAAAAGCCAGCCGAGCGACAATAGTAAAGGCAATAAATAATGTGGCGAGTACTTACAAATATATTATACATATGTATGTATCTATGTGTTGGCAATAGGTAAAATGGGCATATGCAAAATAAAGTAAAGCAAAAAAACATGAATATGCAAAACATATCTATACATACATACATATGTACAAGCACACCCAAGCCCAGTTAATCGCCACTCAGCACTTGCTGGCGGACTTGTCTATACTAAAGTTAGTTGGGCGACAGACCTGTAGACCTGCAGACATATCAACAGGCTGACAGCCAGCCAAGCATGGAGCAGCACAACCGCCGCTGCCCCCATTTCCGTTATATGTGAATAGTGCTTGCAAACCTTTTGCGCTAATTTATGGTGGAGCAGCCGAAGTGGGTGTTGTTGGCGGGGCGTTGATGGTTTTTGTTGTGTTTCGCTGACTTGTCCGGCTTTATACCTGTTGCCGGCTAATATGCGAGTACCTACTCGTGTTTCCGCTTTGGCGCACTCATTGGCAGCAAATTGAATTCTATGCATTTTGTTGTTCATTTGATATGCGATGCTATCTTCGCAGGGCTTCGCACAGTAATGCTGGAATTAGTAAGCCTTAAAAGGGAGAACAAATATAAAAAAATGTAAGGGAGGGTTGGGAAAGTGAGCAGGTAATTAGGAATTTACGTACTACTATGAGCAAAAATAGTAAGACTTTTTTCATAATTTTAAAATTCTTAATACAGTTTTCAAAAACTATGCCTTTCTCCTCAAGATAAGCCGCCTTGCCACAATACACTTGTGCCCACGTTTTTCTAAACTTCGAAAAAGTTGTTAAAGGTAATTTCCGGAATAGCCTTCAATGTGCGTAGCGATTCATGTTGAATGTCTGTCATTTGACTCAAAACGATTTCCACGGAGCGGTCGCTTGAGTTTGCTGAATAGCCAGAAATCACATGGAGCTAAATCAAGCGATTCCGGTTTAGCAGCACGATTTTTCTTGAAAATTTGGCGAAAAACTCACGAAGAATGAATGCAGCATGCGACGGTGCATTATCGTGTTGCGAAAACCAAGAGTTGTCCGTAATTCCGGCCTGTTTTTAAGAATAGCTTCATGCAGACTCCAATAGTGTTCCTTGTTGACAGTTTGGCCGGTCGGAAGGAATTCGGAGCGCATCACACCGCGATAAACGAAGAAAACTGTCAACATAACCTTGATTTTTGACGTGGTTTTTTCCGCTTTGGCTCACCTTTGGCCGATTGATCGTTTGCTTCTGTGTCGTAAGTATAGATCCAAGACTCATCGTCAGAAATAATACGTTTCATAATATCCTGGTAGTCTGAAATCATTATTTCACAGACGTTAACGCCAAGCTGTTTTATACCCTGAACAGGGTATTTTTAGTTTGTCACGAAGTTTGTAACACCCAGAAGGAAGCGTCGAAGACCCTATAAAGTATATAAGTATATAAATGATCAGTATGTTGAGCTGAGTCGATTTAGCCATGTCCGTCTGTCTGTCTGTCCGTCCGTCCCTCCGTCTGTATATAGTATGTATACGAACTAGTCCCTCAGTTTTTAAGATATAATTTTGAAATTTTGCAAACGTAATTTTCCCTTCAAGAAGCTGCTCATTTGTCGGAACTGCCGATATCGGACCACTATAACATATAGCTGTCATACAAACTTAACGATCGGAAATAAGTTCTTGTATGGAAAGCTTTCACATTTGACAATGTATCTTCACAAAAGTTGGCATAGGTTATTTTTTAGAGCAACAATGTATTATCCGAAGAAATTGTTCAGATCGGTTAACTATAGCATATAGCTGCCATACAAACTGAACGATCGGAAAAAAGTTCTTTTATGGAAAACTTTTGCATTTGACAAGATATATTCACGAAAATTGGTGTAGATTATTTTCTAAAGCAACTAATCTCCGAAGAAATTGTTCAGATCGGTAAACTATAGCATATAGCTGCCATACAAACCGAACGATCGGAAACAAGGGCTTGTATGGAAAACTTTCGCATTTGCCGGGGTATCTTCACGAAATTTGACATGGACTGCTTAAGGTAATAATATAATCTCCGGTTTCGCTGATCATTATGATATTTCAACGATGCCAATAAATTCTCTGATTATTAATCGTCGATTCTCAAGCACAAATTCGTTTCTTTTTTTGAAGTGTTGATTATCAATAGATGTTGATGGCCGTCCTGGTCATTAAAAAATTGCTTCAATATTTCTAATTTGTATGAAAATATACTGTTCAATAAATGTACCAAGTACATAAAAGCGCAATAAATAAGTGAATGTCACACCATTGCCATCATTGATGCTGACATTTCCATAACTGAATAAATTATGCGTTCCTCAGCACGCTCACACTCACACACCCAAGTATACAAACGCTTCATGCAAGCGATTAAATGCTGAGTTTGCAAGTTAATTAAATTTCTGCAGCTTAATTTAAGCATTATGGGTGCGTTTAATGTGTGTTGACACACATGCAACAACAAGCGTGAGCATAACCGCACTTTTACAAGCGCTTTGTAAATATTTAAGTTGCGGCGAGGTGCAACAAATGTGCTGCGACATCAAAAACTGCATTCAAAGCGCCTACAACAACACTCAACGCACATATTTTCTATAACCGCCAAGGCACTAAATGAATATACATACAAATATATGCTGTTATATATACCTATATATACATTTATATACATATATATGTATATACACATGCGTCGGTTATTTGCAGTTTGACTGTTATTGCAATTTGCTGCTAGCTTTGTGCCGCCAAATGTGGCACAGTGTGTCGGGCGGGTCGTGCGTTTGCAATAAACACATTTGCTTGTTGTTGCTGCATGGTTTTTGCATTCAATGCGTGCGTGCACCAGTAAATAAATTATATACACACACACACATGCAAACATATGCCAAGTGAAAATACAGCAAAAATTTGCAATTGCAATTAAATGGAAAGAAAGAAAAAAATGAAAGAAAATTAAAAAAACGCGTCACAGCAATTTGTGTTGTTGTTGCTGCTTTTTTGCATACGTTGCCAAGTGGCCAGACGCATGCCTTTGTATGTACACTTACTCTTACACATGGGTGTCTGCATGTGCCTGAAGTGAATGTCTTGCCGCCAGACAAATAGGCGGCTGTGGCAGACATAAATATGTATGCTTTATACATATAAATATATACACATACTTGCATATGCACATTTACTGCAGGAGACTCGCTCGTGCTTTCCACACCCAATGCATGTCTGTAAATATATGTTTGTATGTGTATATGTATATGTGAGTGTGCTTGTATGGTTTCTAAAGTCTATTTGTCTGTCGGTTGCACGTAACTGCACTTTGACTTTGTTTGCTTGCTCTACCGTTAACGCCGGTTTTGGCACGTGGGCTTGATAAATTGGTTAATATGTCTGCAACTGGCGCGTCTACCGTTAATTTTTGGTTATGATTGACGCGAGTTTTAACGAAAGTGGCGAAAGTTTATTTCAACTCATTGCCATTCAATTTCCATCGATGGAGTTGACCTTAAGACAGTGCAAAACAAAAAATAATAATAACACTGAAGTGAATTTGCCTAAATAGTGAAGTATTAAAAATCAGAAAAAAATCCACTTTGGTTGCACCCAATCGATAATACTCTTCACAAATACCAGGTTGTTCAATAAGTTTAGTTGCTTGATAAGAAAAACACGATTTTATGATTCAAAAACACTTTATTATTCAGTATAACCTCCCTGAACATTAATACACTTGCTGCAATGATCCTCAAATCCCATCCCTGAATTGAGAATCCGGAAGCTCTGCAAAATACGCTTCAACAGCCATTATGACCTCTTCATTTGATGAAAAACGCTTGCCATGCATAAACTTTTTGAGTTCTGGAAACAAATGGCAGTCGCTGGGGGCCAAATCTGGTGAATACGGTGGATGCTCCAACAATTCGAACTTTAATTCATGGATTTTAGCCATTGTCAAAATACTTTTGTGACACGGTGCATTGTCATGATGAAAAAGGATTTTTTTCTTCTGCAAACGGAGTATTTTTTCACGAATTTTTTTCCTTCAATTGATTCAAAAGGTTGCAATAATATTCAAAATGAATAGTTGTGCCAGTTTGCAAGTAATCCACAAGCAAAATTCCTCTCTCATCCCCAAAACTTGATGCCATAACCTTCATGGCCGATTTTTAAACACGAACTCGTTTCGAAGCCGAACAACCAGGTTCACATCACTCTTTCGCCTCTTGTTTTAATGAAGCTTTTTAGCTCTTTAGCCTCTTGTTTTGATTCAGGATCATGGTGATAGACCCAAGCCACAACCATATTGGTGAATCGACGTCAAAATCCACTTTATCTTTTTTAAAATGCTCCAAAAATCGCATTCGAATGTGTTTTTGTTCCATTGTTAGCGAATGCGGCACCTATTGTGCACACAGCTTTCTAAAATCCAAAATTTCACTTAAAATATCGCTTACACTGCCTAATGAGATATGTAGAGCCTCTACTAAATCTCTCTCAGTCAATCGACGATCTTCCAAAACCATATCCTGTATTTTGGCTATGATTTCTGGTGCTGATTTGGACGTACTTCACGTGGATCGTCTTAAAGGCTTGTACGACCACGTTTAAATTCAGCAACCCATCTTTCTACTTTTCTAATTGTAGGTGAACAATCATTATACACTTCTAACATACGTTCGTAAATTTCTTTTAATGCTACACCTTCCAAAAATAAGAATTTTATCACTGCACGATATTAAACTTTTTCCATTGTAAAAAAATACTGTAACACGGCGATACTAAATGACTTGCAAACAATGAATGAATTAAGAGTTTGAAATGAAACTTCACATACGTTCATATGAAGAGTGTACCGACAAAACAAACAAATTTTGGGCTAGTAGCAACGCCCTCTCTGATCGAACGACAAAACTTATTGAACCTGGTACTTCTCTAAATAACGAAATGTAACAGATTAGATCTGTTCGTTTTCAATGGAGGGGTATTTGTGATTGTTACGAATTCAATTGGAAAATTATATCAGATACAAAAATTGTCTCTAAAATTGTTTCTCTTTAATAAAATGCTTGTGCGCCTAAAAGTGCGCCATATGGCTGTAAAATATAACTTTATTTGACGCCAGCGATAATTCGCTACACAATTTCAAATTTCGCACTCGATTAAGCAGAAGTGATTTTCTGAACTTCAAATGAAAAATATGACTAAAACACAACACGTAGAGCATGTAACTTAAAGTATAGTATACACACAGGCGCTTAACAGCTAAATTGCTGTTCTCCTACATGGGTGTGTATTAGAGACGTTAATATGTATAGGCACACAACAAAATCTACGGAATTCCAAAATAAACCAGCGCCCACTGTGCAACATCGATTTTGACACTTCATCAGACATGCCAAGCAAGGGAGACGACGAATGGGTGGTATGACTAAGTAGATTTCACCACTTTAGGAGTCTCACGGCAGCTATCTTGTACGCTATTTATGTGAGCTTGTATGTATGTACACGGAAAACCAATGCCAAAGCAGACAGAGACAATTGTTTTGCGTGCTTTCATTTATCATTTGCTATCTAAATGTATGTCGACACAATTAATGTGTATATATATACATATGTATGTGTATGGGTATGTGTATGAATATTTATTTATTTGTGGGTACATAAAAACAAGAAGAAACGTTAACTTTCTTTGCTCCATAGTTAGAATACCCTTCTAAAATCAAAAAGTCTTCCCTTAAAAACTTCATTTTGAGGGTTCAGTTTCTATGGCAGCTATAAGTTATGATAGTTCAATCTGAACTATTTGTTTGTAAATTGCAGGGTTGCATTGGAAAATGTTTTCTATAGAATTTCGGAAAGATATATCGCCAAATAAAAAAGCTTTCTATACAAGGACTTGGTTTTGATCGATCAGTTTGTAAGGCAGCTATATGCTATAGTTGTCCGATCTGAACAATTTGTTCGGTAAATATACCATTATTTTGGGGAATTATTCGTGCAAAATTTCGTGAAGATATCTTCTCAAATAAAAACGTTTTCCATACAAGGACTTCATTTTGAGCGTTCAGTTTGTATGGCAGCTATATTATATAGTGGTCCGATTCGAACAATTCGCTCGGAGATTAGAACGTTACTTTGGACAATTATTCATGCAAAATTTCATCAACATATCTGCTCAAATAAAAAAAGCTTTTCATAGGTCGTCTAAAGGCTGTTTATTTTTTTCTGGTGCCTCTGACTTCTTTTTAGTATGTTATGAATTCCGTGACAAACTTAATTTACCTTGTTCAGGGTATAATAAGTTTCAAAATTTTTCTTTGCAAATATTTATACTTGATTTGTATGTGTGTATGTATCTTTGTTTGCTTGTATATTTGTATATGTTTGTGTTCGTATTCTTGATTGGCGAATTGACCCAAATATTTTTCGTGCTTTTATACACTCTCGAGAGCTTTTTATGTGTTGGTATTTCGTACATTTGACTCGCATGCTTGCTTGAGGGTGGTTTTAATCGCCTAAAAGTATGCTATACATGCGAGTTAATAGCAATTTGTTTGACTTTCATTAAGAAGATTTGGGCTTTAGGCAGCATTTGCGGTTGAACTGTATACACAGATGGTTGCTGTGAACAAATACATACATATAAATGGCTATATGTATGTATTTATCATACATAAAACCCTTACTAAATAAACAACCATATTCAAACAAATCTATATTACTAACTACTCTTCATTACTCTTCCATTTACAGCTAAAAAGACGGGCTCAGAGCAAACAAATTTTTTTGCTTCTAAAGCGTCTGCTTACTGCCCGGCTTCAACTAAATTGAGCACCAACTTCAGATCAGCCACCCAGAAGTGCGTGTGATCCAAAACAGCTGTGTCTTTGAAAGCACTCGTCACTGAAGTGCGTGCCAAGGAATCAAATACAACAACCACAAAAAGAATTTCTACAAATTTTTCACACAAAACGGTGCATAAGTGTGCGTGTTTTGACTGAAGTGGCCGCAAGCTCGAATATCAAGTAGATTTGTAATCAACAAACCAAGCAATAGAACGGTGAAGTAATAGGCAATTTGTGTAAAATAAATAACGGAAGTGTGTGACGGAAGACGCGCTACCGAAATGGATCACTAAATAGGAAAAAAAGAGTGGAAAAACAAGAGAGAGTGACGTGGAAAAACATACACTGCCATTATAAATTTTCCTAGCTCATCCATAGCAGGAGGAATTTTTACAACAACACGTAAAGCAAATAAAAACAAAAACTAATATGTTTCTGCCAGTCAAATCAAATATGTAAGTACTAAATATCATTTATATTTTTAAAAAACAACTTTTTTTCCTACTCAAAAAACATAAAAATTTATGTAGAAGCTCAAAAACTCACCCTCAAATCGCTCTAACCAAGCGAACTCATAACGCTTACTCAAAAAGTTGTCGACTTTCCACCCCAAAATGGTTTATTCGTGTGACAGAGCGCACTTTTTTATGCAGACAATGTCCCGTTTGGGATTGGGTGTATCGGCTTGTCGCCTAAATCACGGATTTTCCATGTTATAAGCGCGGCGTGGTCATTACTGTCGCACCACAAAGCACTGCACCCTCAATATTTATTACACGCATTACCCTCCATATGAGCACGAAAGTATTAAGTACTTACTTTCGGGTGAAGACATAAAAGTGTAACTGCGCCAACACACTTAATGTGGCACCCATAGGAAGTTGGTAATGTTCGAGCATGCACATTACGGTTTATGTCGATGTAAAGTATTGACTGCAGTTGTCAAGCAGTAAAGCTCCTAATAACCGTGGGTGCCCACTAGGAAAAGTAGTGGATTGAAGTTTCTAAGTTAAATACATCTGACGTTGGATATATGGCACATAAGTAGTCTGTTCACGCAATTTGAAAATTATTGAAATTTTGAGAAAAACGCATTTAAAGCGTAGTAATCTTCTTATTATTCAGGTCCTTAAAAAAGTAGTTCAATCTCCTAAACATTTCTAACCTAACTAAACCCAAAAAAAATCCTAAAAAAAATCGATACTGGAAGATATCTCGTACAGCTCATTGTTCCATCGACTTCAGTATTCGCCGTTGCCAATGTGCAAAGGACCACAAATCTTCCACAGAACATTTTTCTTGAAAACTCATAACGCCGACTCATCCGATATTGTCGCCGTATATGCCTCTGCCCCATACATTAGGACGGGGATGATGAGTGATTTGTAGAATTCGGTCTTTGTTCGTCGAAGGCTGACTTTATTGTTGGTGTAATACTGGTTCCAAGGTAGACGAAATTATCTTGGATTTCGAAGTTATGATTGTCAACAGTGACGTAGGAGCCAAGTCGCGAGTGCGACGACTGTTTGTTTGATGGCTGGAGATAATTCGTGTTATCCTCGTTCACTACCAGCCCCATACGATTTGGGGAATCGGGTTCACCATCGCCCGGTGTTATACTTTCATTATTATTAAGCAAGCTGGAGAAGTCTTCTCTCCATAATATCAGTATCTAACCACGCATTTCAGTCTCTCTTTATACCCTGAACAGGGTACATTAAGTTTGTCACGAAGTTTGTAACACCCAGAAAGAAGCGTCGGAGGCCCTATAAAGTATATATATATAAATGATCAGTATGTTGAGCTGAGTCCATTTAGCCATGTCCGTCTGTCTGTCCGTCTGTCTGAATACATACAAACTAGTCCTCAGTTTTTAAAATATCGTTTTGAAATTTTGCTGACGTCATTTCCTCTTCGAAAAGCTGCCCATTTGTCGGAACTGCCAATATCGGACCACTATAACATATAGCTGACATACAAAGTGAACGATCTGAATCAAGTTCTTGTATGGAAAACTTTCACACTTGATAATGTATCTTCACAAAAGTTGGCACAGGCTATTTTCTAAGATAATAATGTAATCTCCGAAGAAATTGTTCAGATCGGCTCACTATAGCATATAGCTTCCATACAAACTGGACACATAGTTACTAAAATAAATGCACCTGTGAAGGGTATATTAGTTTTTGTCTGAAAATGCGTCTTGCTGTAAATGTACATACTTCTTTCAGACTACTCTCAGCACTATCACTTCTCCCCTTATTAACTTTTCCATGTAAACACTAATCTACTGCAAACTCGTAGTATTTGAATTCCGCATAGCAAATAATTACATTATTCCACTTGAATTAAAATAAAGCACTTTTAACATGAAAATGACGCCATCCGAAACATTTATTCAACTTTGCTCTTTGCCACCCTTCAAATAGAATTTAGGAAAGCACAAATCAACACAATAACCAAAACATCAATGTCCGTTGCTATGCGCATTGGACACCCACAATTTGTTCCTCTTTCCCTTCGTCAGTGTCTTTTTTTCTGCCTTTTGTTGCATTGTTCTACAATTTATTGTCAATTTTTCTGTCGCCCAGTTGTCTCGCTGTCACTGCTATTTGTCTGGCTTGTGGTCTGTTGGCATACAAGTAAGTCTGCTTTTAGGCGTTGACGACGACTGTTGACAACGATTTGAAAAAATGCATGTGTCTTGCTTTGCGGTTAAATTTGCTCAATGAAATTTCGTATTTTGAAGGATGTGTGCAGTATTTTTTCCAATAAGAATATTGATATCTGATGAGTAGTTGAGCTATATTTCTTCCAGAGAAAAAATAAGATTCCACAAGAAAATACGCACAAGAAGGATCTAAATATGACATAGAAGCAACATATCCATACAATCTTCCGAATGTTTTAAATTTATTATTTTATTCTGACCCAAAAACAGCTGAGCAATGCCGACCCAGATATTATCACTCATAACCCATCAATTACTCAAATTGCATTCCATTCATTGCAAATCTGCAGCGCTTTTCAAAAATAGAAACGCAAGCTCACTTCATCACTTGTCAATTGCGAATGAAAATGCCGCATTCGAAAATTTCATCATGTCCAAATTGCCACTTAGTGGAGCCGAAAGCACAAAATGAGCAACTAAATTACATTTGAAATGTGCTCTAAGCCACTCGACAGCGCCAGAATCAATCATGCAAAGCCGCAAAATGTTGTCACTGAAAATCCTACAAAATGGCAGGCCGTGACGGAAACCGGGAGGGTAAAAGCGGGAGTCAGCAGCGGCGAACAAGTCACCGCGTCCGCAATCGCTGCCAATTCACTGGTAATTTTCTGGATTTTTACATATTTACACACACGCTTCTACTCAGCTGTACCGTTATATGCGGTGGGCAGGACTACTAATGCAGTGACACGGCAGTAAACCAATACAGAAGATGGCCTAAAATCTATCTACTTACATATATATGCTAATGGGAGGCCGACAGACACTGTGAAGCGCCAATGCCGCAGCGCAGACAAGCAGCGCACACACACAAACAGTACATGTGAGCCGGGTACTTATACACACATAAATCATGCAGACTAAGCCAGACGAATTTTTCAAGTTGATTTGGCAATTTGTTTTGACTGCAAAGTGGATGCTTGCCTCATTTTGTTTTCTCTTTTCGTGGCTTTTATTTTCTGTGTTTTGTTGAGCGTAAACGAGTTGAATATATTCAGCAACACTTGGTGTTGCTGCGATAAGATAATCCTGCCTCAGTGAAAAATTGCGCATTTAAGAATAGTTGGCGTTTGAAAGTAAACAACTGAGACGGGCCGGCAGCCAAAGAGGTCAGCTTTGGTCGTGTGAGTTCAGTTAAGTTCAGGTCAAGCACTTTCTTCGTTTAATGAGGAGGAGTTGACACGGCGTATACGCAATATTACTTATATATGTATATGTACATATATTATCAGCGTCTGAACAACTTTGATCTGGACTGACCAAAAGAACAATATGTTTATTATTTTATTACAAAATTATTAATTATAGTTTTTAAAATTGCTTACTGAGCCAATAATATGCCAACGCATAATATGATTTTTCAGTTCCAGTTTTGTTTCAATGAATTATACTTTTTTCGGCTTCAGCTCGTAATTTGGAGCGCCATTCGCTAGACTGTGATAAAAGAGTGATCAAAGTGCTTTTTGTAATAGATTCAGGACTTTTGTGAAGCAAGCGTAGACACTCTTCAACAAAACGTTAACCAAAATGGTTGGATCCCTAAGAGATGTAGAGATCCTCTGCAATTTCTCTGTTGCCCACACGACGATTTTCAAGCTGTATCTTTACTTTAATTCTCGATGTCATACGCATTTATAGAAGTAGATTGTTTATGCACACGAACCAAATTTTTGACGATTTTGGTAACATCAAAGAATACTTTTTGCATTTGAAATACTCGTGTTCTTGAAAAACTATACTCCCAAAAGACTTCTGCAACATTTTCAATATTCCGTACCGTTTGCGATTTTTTCTGTTAAAAATAAAACTTCTTTCTAGGTATTTCAAAAATCATTAAAACCCGTCACTAGCTTACAAGAATATTGTTTTCCTTGCTAGGCCAACAGTAATAACGCTGGGGGAGTCCCATCGCCCGATAACTCTCTTCTCCCCAGTAGTGAAGCCACTTGAGGCCTTACTACTCCCGACCTTCGCTCACTACCTGAGTCTAGCAAACCATCTGCAAGGCTTCCTAAAAGTGCACAGGACCATCACAACACTTAGCGTCATAAACGTCCATTTCATGACCTCAATCAAAAATCACTCTGCGAGAGGACGATCTTCGTAGCGTTGGACTTGTCAAAAGCCTTTGACACGGTCAACAACACAATGGTACTTGAGGACATCGAAAAATCTACGCTTCCTCCAGGGTTGAAAGGGTGGACTATGAAGTACCTGAGCGGTCGAAAATCATCCGTACTGTTTTGAGGTAAAAATTCTAAGTTGAGCAGAATTAAACAAGGGCTTCCACAAGATGATGTTCTCTCCCCGTTGTTGTTTAACTTCTACATCTCGAAACTCCCTCAACCACCAGAGGGAATTTCTATCACCTGATGATTGTACGATAATAACTTCGGGTAATGGAATCGATGGCATGTGCTTAAAAGAAAACAGCTATTTCTCCGACTTTTCTCGCTTGGTCTTGGTCGCCTTAATGCAGTGATATGCAGACCAGGAAGCTTCAGACATGCCAGAACACTGCACTCCGGACCATAACGGGATGCCTTTTGATGCCACCTATCGAACATCTGCACAGTGAGGCGCGTGTGCTCCCAGTTAAGGAACATGAAGAATGAACAGGCAGTTTCTGCTGAGGTGTTTACGTAGAAGATCTGCAGTCACCTGCTTGAAGCGGAACCGCTTACTAGGAGCATCAAGAGGTTCTTCCTCAACTACGTCGACGACATAAGACAATACGACGACCAACCTTCGGACGCAACTAACTTCAGACATGCACTGACCGCCATACACAGTGGAGTCATAAAAACCTTCACCGATTCCCTATCAGTGAATGGCGTACTTGGAGTCAAAACACCACCCATTGCAGACGACGAGCTCGAGTTGACGTGAGAATCGAGAGTGGCTTTTGTGCGGCTTCATTCTGGATACTGGAGCAGGTTTAACTGCTACTTTTCCAGAATCGACCCCGACATGCAAAATATGTGTCCATGAATGCTGGACCCTGCATGACTCTAACCATCTCTTTGCTTGCCCTGCTAATCCTACACATCTGATACCCCTCTCCCTTAGGTCCAAACCCGTTGAAACAGCACGCTTCCTGGGCCTACCGTTGGATGACTTCGATGGCAACTTATCTGAGTCTTACCAGCCTAACGGAGACTAAATGACCATTACAACAACAACCCTTTTTTCTGCGAATCTTTACTGATTACCAGGCCAAGCCAGGATTGACGGTCAAGAAGATTTTGCTATGTGCCTCCTTTTATCTACTATGAGTTTTTACCCAACGGCCAAACTCTCAATACTTTCCTGTACTGTCAACAATTAGACCGTCTGAAGGGACGTAATCGCCCAGAAGCGACCATCAGAACAACGCCGGGCCATTCATATCTATAGTGACTTATTAGAAGTTTCGCGAGCTTAGTTGGGAGGTTCTGATGTATCCATGCACCAGGAAGCCAGGTTCGGACACCATATAGTCCGAATCTGGCACCAAAAGATTTCTGCCTTTTTTGTCTAAAATACATGATTTTGCTTGAAAACTTCTCATCAATAAAGCTTGTGAAAATCGACTGTCCAAGTTTTTTTCCAATACTGGTGATGGGTTCTGTCTGTCAAAACGGTACATATTTGACCGAAATCGAATCTTTCCAAAGGTGGTAAATAAAAGCTTGAATTGATTGCAAAAAGTTTCTATCTAGCATTTCTGTCTAGTACAAGTGGACCCTATATTTTTAATAATCTTGAGATGTTGTAATTCCCCAAGGATTAATTCTCAAATTTCCAATTTTTCCCTCACAAAGTATCGATTTGAAAATTTAAATATTTATGTTTATGAAAAATGTATCCTTTTAAATATTTAATATTAAATTTTTAAAGGGCAAAATTAAAACTTTTCAAGACAACTTTTTTCACACAAAAAGAAAACAGAATTTTTAAACCACACTTATCTATAAACCAATTGCCAGTTAAGCTATAATTTTATAGCACAATATCCGATGTCTATCGTAAACTTATTATTTGATACCGTTAATGTCTAAGGCGTTTACCGCCAGCATCTTTTTTAGCCTAAGCTTTACGACTTCTTGCATCAATTTTTATATACATTTCTTATGTGCCTTCCTTGCGCTTCTCTTTGCAGCTCAACGGAGAATAATTCCGCGGGTGGCAACAATGAGGACGTCACTACCACCAGCAACAATTCCACACAAACACCAAGCGACTTAAGCCCACCCGGTCCGAATGAGGAGGTCTTGCCGCAGGCGCATCATCAAAATCCCGGCCACTGCATCGCCTCCTTTGCGGCCATCAATCAAATGCGCAACAACACGCAGGTGTGTACTTACAACAACTCAACACTATACATAACTGTAAACAGAAGTTTTTAATTAGTGCGCAGCTAACTGTTAAAAGCAAGCCATTAGCATACGTGCAGAAAGAAGCAACAGGCGCTGGAGCGAGTGAGTGACGCGGACAGGCGAAGTAATTAATCAAAAGCAACAAAACAAAAAACTTTTGCTTTTGAAAGACAACTTTTTTGCTTTTCCTACCTTTTTTATTTCTTTAATCATTTTAGTTTTTTGTTTTTAGTTTTTTTTGTTTTTGTTGTGCATTTCTCCCCACCGTTTTATTAATTAAGTTGTGCTAAGCGGCGTCCGCGTGCTGGTGGTTCGCCGGTGAGGAAGTCATTGCTCCCGCACATTTGAATTTTCCACCACGAATTTGTTGCTTTTGTTGGAATCATTGAAGCGCACGCAAGTGTCACGCACTCGCTCGCTTATTGGCGCGCTCCGTGAGCTCATTGAAGTTTCGCATAAAAATGTGAAATTAGAAATTTTTCGCAGCTTCAGCGTCACTTGTTGTTTTTGTTGTATGATATAATGTCGTATTTGTTTATTTTTTAATATTATCATGATAATTCGTTTAATTTGTGACAGCCTGCAGTCAATTGCGCGTACATAACTGTGCAATATTTGCTGAGCAGAGAAGCGTAACGCTTAGCAACACTTAGAGAGGTAAAGCGTTTTGCTGGCGCACGCTTAGGTCAATGAAACGTTTTAGTGTCGTGCAAATAAAATTTAATAATTTAATGAGCGAGTGCGAGGCTGGAAACAGTTGCTGAAATGAAATATAGTTATTAATGAGATGAGAGAGTATCAATTATGAGCTATTTTCTGTGTGGCTTATACCCTTCACGATTGTTGTTTGGAAAAATCCGTTATAAATGCAGTATTTTTTGAACTAAGAGTTATTTTGAATGTTTAAATTACAGGGTCTGCCCGGAAAGTAATAGGACTGATTTTCTTCGCCGCGACTGTACTTCGGAGCGTGAGCGAACCGACTGCATTCGGTAGGGGGCGTTCCTAGCTAACGAACGAGCGGCTGATCAGTTGCCTCCGAGCACCTGTAGAGTCAGGACAAACGCGAAGTGTTTCTGTGAGTGGCGTAAGCCGAAAATGCAGCGTTAGTTAGAGCAGAGGTACGCGATTAAATTCCGTGTCAAACTCGGTAAATCGGCGACAGAGACCTTTGATATGATCAAGCAGGCTTATCCAGATGTTTCCTTAGCAAAAAGTGATGTGTTTCGGTGGCACCAGGCCTTTTTGGAGGGCCGGGAAGAGATCGCTCATAAATGAGCAAATCCAAAGTGAAAACGATGCTCATTGTCTTTTCTGACATCAAAGGCATCATCCACCATGAATTTGTTCCTCCTAGACAAACCGTCAACGCCAAGTTGTACGTGGAAATCCTCAAGAGACTCAAACGAAGGGTCAATCGGGTCCGAAGTTGCACCACGACAACGCTCCGGCTCACACCGCCTTTCTTGTGAACAGCTACTTAAGCAAGACCGGCATGCCATCGCTTCCGCAGCCGCCCTACAGCCCAGATGTGGCAATCCCGGACTTCTTTTTGTTTCCTTGCCTGAAAAGGCCGATGAAAGGCAAGCATTTTGAGACGGCGATCCTCTGCTATTTCTCTGATGCTAACTAGGGGATTTTCAAGTAGAGTTTCTTAAACTTTTTTGATGAGGTGAATGGACTACTCGCATGAGTCAAGTTTTCAATGACTTCACAATCTTTCCTAAAGGTGCCACTGAAACAGTCGTGTTGGTGATAAAGTAGACTCCAAAACTCCAAAAAAAGTATATCCTACACTTCAGCAATATTTTCAACGATTCCATGACCGTGATTCTATTCGAAACACAATAACTCCAGACAAACCTTTCGTATCCCAAATAAACAGCTGCTCACCCTACACACGCTAATTGGCATCAAAAACAAATCAGATGAGTCCGTACCTAAACAAAGTGGTTCCATTTTTGGCAATTTTATGAAGGAAGGGACTAAGGAATGTTGTCGGTTCCGTTGAACGGTTCATAAATGCTAAATGTATTGAAAACAAAACAAAAATGTTCTACAAACTGTCTCATTATGGGTATAAGTCGCCAAAACTATAAATATTGATGTTTTCTCCAATTCACTTAAATGTCAAGTGTCGCTGGCGCTGTCTTAGCGCTTTGAGTGTCGATCCACTTACGGTCTTAGCTCCGTGGGTAAGCCAATCAAAAGTACTCGAGCATTGCGTGCGCACAAAAGGAGGACACCGAATAGATCTTTGACTTTAATTAATTACACAAGTTGTCAAGCACTAAGCGTTTTACTAAACGTAGGCATTTACCTACATGCCATGCTCATATTTACTTATTTATTTTTGGATATTGCCTATGTCATGCTAATATATTTATCAAAGCGTATGCTGATTGCGCAAATAAAAGCAACATCTTACTGTCTCACAGTGGATGGAATTACGTTAAATAGGTGACATAAGAAACTTTAGATACTTAGCAGGTCTTCAAAAGAAGTATATTTTCTGTTGACGGTGCGACACCGATTCCATAACGACACCAGATTATCTGCAATAGATCTTAGATATCTCTTTGAATATCAAAATCTTATACCAAATGAGATCTACACAACAAACATACTTCCCTTAAATTATAGTACCGGATCAATTGACCGGCCCAAAATGTAAAATTATCTGCTCACCGAAGTGTTCTCTCAATAAATCCTTTGATTGATGTACTGTGTGGAAGTGGTGCCGTCTTGTTGAAACTAAATATCGCCACTTCAATTTCAAGCATCAAATAGTCGGTTATCATGGTGTGATAACGGTCTCCATTGACGGCTACCTTCTCATCGGCATCATTTTTGAAGAAATATTGACCGATGATTCCACCGGCCCATAAACCACATCAAACCGTTTTTTTTTTTCTGAATGAAACGGCAGCTCTTCAGGTTGCAATTTTTCTTGTTTACATACCCGTTGAGCCAGAAATGGACCTCATCGCTGAACAAAATTTGGATCTTCTTGGAACTTTTCAAGAGCGAAGCAATGACGCTTGGGAAGATCGAGTGGCATCAGTTCTTGCCCAAACTGTATTTTGTATGCTTTCAATTAAAGATCTTGACGAAAAATGCGCCAAATTGTTCCATACGTCAGTCCGAGTTGCTGCGCAAGGCGCCGAATCGACTCTCCACGGTCTCCGTGTACACTCTCAGCTACGTCTGCTATATTTTCTTCACTGCGTGCGGGATAAGAACGTCAGAAATGCAGCCGAATTGACAGTTCTTTACTGGATGGAAATTAGAGTCCGTTCCGATTACGAAAATGCGACTGTCGTGAGGATAGATCGACTTCGACTCTTCCATATTGATGACACATATCTTTAGCTGCTATACTGTAGCGGACGCACTTTTTCTTTCTCACTCTCTCGTTCGCTAATATAGAATTAGTACGTTACCCATAAACTAGAAGGTTTTTGATGACAGAACTCGTACCCGGGGCGTAATGACTAATAAAAAAAATATTTTTGATACTATTCTCAAGATTGGATATAACCTAGTTGCTATGGTTTCAAATAGGTTAGATTAGGTTAAACTGGTAGGCCAATAAGCCATCCATTTTAGTCCTTTGCGATACCAGATGGAGTTCAGTTCCTAGGTCCAAGAGAAGTAGTCATCCTTTAGGATGCCTTCGCTTGACGCGAGTTTTAACAGTCTCTGCAGCCTCACTATCGATACCTCCACCATCTATCGGTATTGCACATATCACTTCATCATAGCGGCCGAACTCTATCTCTCACTCTCTCGCTAGCATAATATTAGCATATCTCAATAAATTCATGCCCATTTAATTCAATTTTCAACACACTGTGCGCTTACTGTGTGTGCGCTACCCACAACAGCTAGCCTGCTTTCGAGCCCATAATTATCTCGAATCAAAAACCAATTAGGGACAATTTAATTGTGACTTTTTTTTTTGTTTATTTTCTTACATAAAAATATTTGGACACGCAGCTGCCTTTAATGCTGACTTGAGTAGGCAGCACACACAAACAATATCAGCAAATATCTAATTTGCGCATTCACTTACAAGCATTGCTCAGAATCTGTGATATAAAACTCTTGCGCGCAATCATCGTTACCGCCTCATAAATAATAGTCATCATCGCTGTCGAGCTTTGATTGACATCTTCACGCAAACTTCAGCTGCACGTGGTCTCCAACTCTGACATAATAATACACTCGCATGCATTACATGCACACACACACGTACACAATGTACAGTTATGAGCAGCTCAAACTTTGCCGGCAGCAATTTGAACGAACTTTTGGCCGGCGGGGGCGTATGAGTGCTCTGCTCATTTTGATCAACCTTTTTCGTGAGAATATTTGTTATGTGGGGGTTTTGATAGTTGTTGTTGTATGGTGCATTGTGGCGAATTGCGGCTGTGTGTGGTATATTGCTAGTGGTTGCGACAATTGTAGGTTCCAATTACAGCTATTTATCGTTCGAAGGTAACATGACAACTATAGTATTGGTTATAGTATATAAATATCGCCATATATAATACGAGTAAATATATATATGTATATAGTATATAAGTGTAATATTATACATATATATGGCCATAATACAAATATTTGCTCCGCTTGTTACGAACAGAAGCCCTGCCTACATCTCTTAAGAACCGTGTTTACATTATTCTTAACAATTTATTGCCTCCATTGTTATAGATTGTCACGTGTGTGCTTGTAGTGGGCGTAATGATGCTTGCCAACAAGCAAATTACAAGAATGTTTTGTTAAGTTCATTTTCGGGAATGAGAATGGTAGTTATAAATTGGGGAATTTTAAACGATTTATTAATTAATGATTTTTGAAGCATAAATTTATTTAAAAAATAATTGCAATTGTGAAAAAATTTATAGATTTAGAGAGTTTTTCACAAAAAAAAAAAATCAGACAAAAGAAAAAATACAAATGTTTGGGCAGCTGATATTTGGGCAAAGATATTTATATATTGGGATTATTTTCCTTCCTAACCCAATAGTTTTAGAGACTCTTATGGTTTCTTTAAGAACGTAATCAACCAGCTGTCCAGGTAGGAAGGTTAAAAATCCCACCGTGTAACAGTTGTCGAAGTAGTTTGAAAGAAAAAAAGATAGAATGATATCAAGCTTCGTTCTTTCTTTTCCTGCCTTTGCGAGATCAAGGCTAACATACTTTAGATATTACGAACTTTTTCAAATCACAATAGGATGTAATCTATAAGGCACATTCAAAAGTCAGTTAGTTTATAGCATATTGCACTACTCAGCAAATTTGCGGCTGATGGGCTGAGAAGTCTGTGTGGTATTTGAGGTTTATTAATTAAAGTAATTTGTCTACACTTTTTTATATAAGAATGGGTATCCTATGTATATAATATATGTACAAGTATTTGTACATTTTCTATCCGCAGATTTGTACCCAACTGCATTTAAATCTCTCTACCGTCATGTGTGCGGCGTTAGTAGATTTATTGTGGAAGAACTATGTGTTCGGCGTCGGTGTCTCGTCGCAGCAGTCGTCGTTCATTACCACGAAAATGACTTAAACGTTCGACGCCCTGCAGGCAAAATTTCATGCAACTTGTATGAGCACTTGTTCCTTTGAGTATAGCAACTCGCATGCATCGCTAAGCATAACTGCTCTTGTATTTCCGTTGCCGCATGATAGGGAAGGCAGACATATGTAATTGTCGTATATTCATACACACATATGTTTTTTTTTTACAGCTTTAGTCGGATCCCTTTACTAATGACACAAGGTTCAGTTTATGTATAAATGTCATTAGTTGTTGATATTTATACGTCTGAAGCAACATAATCGTAACGACGCTTGAGTACCCTGTATAATTAGACAATTTTTCGCTTACTGGGCTGAAGCTCCATTGCCGTCGTCTGCAAGTTAAACATTTCCACTTTCTGTCTAAGCAATTTGTAAAATTCCTTTGGGCTGTTTTAGCGCCATGACGCACATACTCGGTGAGCGCAACTCGACAAGAGCGCAAGAAATGGCAGAAAACTGTCTACTGCCCAAAGCACTTGTGAAGATTAAAGTTATTAAAACTCATCAAATATTTATTGGAAGGAGTGACAATCAGCCTTTTTTCTGTCACTTGTCGCTTCTTGACTGTCAAGAGTAAAAACTTCTTTTAATTCTCTTTTTATCTCTTTATTTATAATCTAAAAAATAGTGTTATTCCACTCAGAATTCACATGAAAATTGTAGGTTTAAATTTAATTTTTCAGATCGAACCTAGAACGAAAAAAAAACTTTAACTTTGGCTGGTATAAATAGATCTTTATTTTCCTTTTGATCGGTCAGATTTCATGGCATCTGTATGCTATAGTGGTCCGATGGCGGTGGTTCCGACAAATGAGCAGCTTCTTTCACAGAAAGGACGTGTGAAAAATTTCAAACTGATATCTCAAAAACTGAGGGACTAGTTCGCGTATATATATATATATAAATGGACTCAGCACGTCAAAATGATCAATTATATGTACATACAGTTTACAGCTTCGCTGACTTACAACGTGGGAGCTACAGACTTCGTGGCAAAACAAGACATTTGCGGTCGAAATATGAACATACGTGCTCCTCATGGTCATTTAAGTAGGAAACGCCTACATTGCTATATCTTTCAATACACTGCCGGCCGATATGCGATACGAAGTTACTGCCTTGATTGCTGTTTGGCTGTCTACGTAGATGTTGACTCTGGAATTGCCTCCAGGTGCATTAGAGACCAGCTCCGCGGCTTTCACAATCGCAAAGACCTCAGCTTACAATATATTGCAGGGGTCCGGCAACTTAAAAGGTTGCCTTATTCCTAACTCTGGAGTGTCCTAGAATGTTGGGCGTAGCTGACATACCTTTACGTCAGCCATCTTTTCCAATGTTTAGTTTTAACCTTCTTTCCCAGTTGAAAAGTGGGGTCATGTAGTCGGTGTTTGCCAGTAGTAGTCCTTCCGTATTTACCGTATAGTCTTCAGCAAAGAGGTCTATAGGTGGTACCAGTTTAGTACCAGTTCAAAAGCCGCCGTTGGAGTTGTTATTAAAACTCCTGTAGGTGGATTTCCGTACGTCTGTTCACCATACTATTGCACTGTAATGCAGAATCGATCTAACAATAGCTGGGTAGCACCAGTGCATAAAAGAGGGAGAGAGCACCCAGGTTGTGTTGAGCATCTGCCTACACGCATATAAAGCATTGCTGGCTTTCCTTACTCTTCCTTCCACGTTGTGCTTCCAAAGCAATTTGCTGTCCAAGACTACCCCAAGGAACTTAATGCGGTCGGTTGAGAAAGAGCTGTGTCCCCTTTATAAGAGGTAACCTCCATAGGGGAATTTTGTGCTTTCTTGTGAACACAAGCAGATCCGTTTTCTCCGGGTTGAACCCCAGTCCCACTTGCGATGACCAGTTCTGGGATGTATTGAGAGTGGTGGTCATAATACTGGTAATGGTCTGTAGACACCATCCGGTTATTAAGATGGCAATGCCGTCCACGTATGCCACTATTTTAGAGGTTTTGATTTCCAAGTTCCTTAGCAGTTTATTCACCACTAATATCCATAGAAGCGGAGATAGCACTGCACCTTGGGGAGTACCTCTACAGACTACCTTGGGTATTTTAGCGTCGTTCCATTCTGTTGCTGTCCATCTAGAGGTCAAAAGGCTTCTGATTCAGCGTTGTATAGAAGGATACTGCTCAGAAAAGATTCCGTAGAACGCTCAAGGAATGTCCAGGAATGGTCCAAGATTCCTTATATTCAGAGCCCTTTCGATATTATGTTGGATAACTAACTGGTAACTTAACCGACAGGTGCCTTGCAGGGCTTTTTCAATAAACTCAATTACGAAATACGAAGGTAAATATTGAAAATTTGGAGGCTTATTTCGAAATATGGATAAATTACTTTTTAGTTAGGACTTAATATGGCTTAATCCAATACCCATAAAAGAGACTTTGCTGAAATATCATATGGAAGATCCATCAGAAAACCGGGTTACTTTTCGAATCATTCTTATGGATTAAAGGCTTGATAAATTGTATGGGGTAATAAAATAGGCGAAGCAGAAGAGCTCGGTATTAATGCTGCTTCTTGTCTCACTAAAAAGTTCTCTGTACATATGTATGTATCTTCTTGACGAACTTGTTAAGCGAATACTATATAAATTTTGAGGTTAGGAACCTTTTAAAGGTTTTACTTCGAGTTCACATAAACTTCACAGCGCCAAACTGCACAAGCAAAGTCATTTCATGTCTTTGCAGCATAACCTAACTTATCCATTACTTTATTTAGTGCACCAACATATTGCATTGCTTGCAACGCCGTTGCAAATGATGTAATTTGCAAGCAAATGTTATTGCTGCCACAAACTTCGTCAACTTCAAACGGCGTCCACTCAAACCAAAAGCATAAGAAGATAATATTCACACATATGGATTTACTCAACCCATAAGAGTTGCAAGACAGCAAGAGGAGGTCATTGCGAAAAGCAAATAGGTGCACCCAAGCATGTGTTTGTGTGTGTAGTTGGAGTTACAAGGCGTGAAGTGTCATGTATCGCACGTTGCATGCCACCACAGAACGCACCGCGACTAGAATTGTATTATTTAAAAAATATATATTTTTCACTATGGAAGAATATATGCTTTATAGAAGAACACTTACTTGTCTGTGTTTATGCATGAGTGCACGCTGGCTCATGAAGTTTCGTATTGAATGTCAATCCGAATGCGACAACTTGAGAATCCTCCCGACGTGACGGAGCAATTGACGGCCTTGCTGCACTACAGCGCTATACTCGCTGCTTGACATGTTGTTGTTGTTATTGCTTCTCTGTGTGTTCTGTGTGTCTGGTCTGGGCTGCCATAGGGGATTTGAATGCGACAAACGAGTCAGTGTCAATAACATCTAAGTGCCAGTGGCGTTGAGTACGCAAATGGCTTAAGAAGCAGCCAGAGGGTAGGAAATACTACCGAGTCTAGTATTTCGGAAGAAGGGGAGTTAGTAAAACAAAGTAAGTGATTGCTGTAGGTGTAGTTTGAGAGAAGTGCGCTTATTTATTTCTTTTAACTTGATTTTCGTTTTTGTAATATATTTTCCAACCACATTAGGGTAGGTTAAGAGAGCTTTGGTTTGGTAGGCTTGAAGTTATACTAGTTGTGTCTTCTTAGTATTCTATTTTCATATCATTTTTCAGTTTCAGCTTTCAAAACCCAATCGATAGAACTTCTCTGCATATTTTTACCAGGAAACGCACAAGAAAAGCTCTTTAGGTCTTAAAGTCTCGATGAACACACTCAAAAACAAAATAACAACTTTAACTTCGGTTGCACTGAAGCTACAATAATTAATGATCGGTGCCAAATTTCGTGAAGATAGCTAGACTAATGGAAAATTTTTCGAGGAGAAAAGTACAGGATCATAATTTCAGATCGATATCTCAAAAACTGGTGTACTAGTTTGTATACATATATACAGACAGACTGACATGGCCAAAAATATTCTCATGCCGATCATTTATATAAAGGAAACTCATTTCGATATTAACTACTTTTGTAAAGAGAAAACACAGAAACTTCAAATTTAATGGGGAATGTTTATTATCATTCAAAAGAACACTCTTTGGCATTTATTTTTATTGTAAGAGTGTGATATCCCACCATCTTGGTGGGCAATCGACCGTCCTAAAACGTGAAATTATCTGCTCGCCGCAGTGTTCTCCCAATAAATCCTTTGATTGATGCGATGTGTGGGAAGTGGCACCGTCTTGTTGAAACTAAATATCGCCGAGATCACGAGCTACAATATTGAGAATAGTCGGTTATTATGGCGCGATAACGGACGCCATTGATTTTGTTGTTCGTGTTTTTTTCTGAACGAAATGGCAGCTGCTGAATCCTCTCAGGTTGCTCTTCGTCCCAAATGCGGATGCGACAACTTTGTTTGTTTACGTACCCATTGAGCCAAAAATAAGCCTCATCGCTCAACAAAATTTGGCTCGAAAACATCGGATCTTCTCAGAACTTTTCAAGAGCCCATAGAGCGAAGCGATGTCGCTTGGGTAGGTCGAGCGGCTTCAGTTCTTGCACAAACTGTAGTTTCAATTTAAGAACTCGACGTAAAATGCACAAAGTCGTTCCATAAGTCAGTCCGAGTTGCTGCGAATGGCGCCGAGTCGCCTCTTCACTGCGTGCTGAACGTGGTCTATTTCTCGAATATTAATATTGAATGCTGAGGTTCAAGATAGGTGATGGTGTTGCGAATAGTATGCTCAGTAGGCCGATTATGTTGACTATAAGTTGAAGCGCGCGAAACACAGAACTTCCAAGCTAAAATGAGACAATGAATGGCGACAGACGGTCGACTGCGGATATATTCATTGAACCATGGGTTCAAGTTTAGGCACTCGAACGTCTGAAAAACTCAACCAAATATTAACATTAGTCATAAGCGCATTAACCTCTAACACAAGTATGTTATTACAGCAACGCGAAATGAGAATTGACACAAAATATTCCGAGTCATCGATTCAATTGCGCAATATTAATAATAACATTCTGAGCCTAAGTTTACTTTTGTATTTCCTCTGTGGAAATCATTGCATTCGTTATCAGTGTTGTTGTTATTAATGCAAAGTAATCGCAAAAATTTGATAACAAAGTTATTGCTCTTCACCTTTTAAATTTTCTAGAGCAAAAGAGCAGACAAGTTGGTGTCAGCATGTGTGCAGGTTTATATATTTTCTGCCGCAGAAATCTCATAAATAAGCGAATTCGCGTCATCTCCGTAAACAGTTTACCATAACCTAAAATTAAATGTACAAAGTAGAGCCATATCGTTCAGTATCTGCTCAATATGTCCGTCTGATCTTACGATTGTCGTGTGGTCATTGTTATGTTGATTAAAAGATCGATTTTTATCCGACCAAAGACTGTTAACAAGACAACGTCCGTCCAATACAATAATTTTAACATTGGACAGTCCTTCCAAACACTGATAATTAAAATTTCTAGCCACAAAATCTGCTCTTATCTTTTTGTTCTGTATTTTGTTTTTCTGACCCCATGAAGGTTAATAGAAGGATTAGAGTAACTGTACATATGCCAAATGGTATTCCTTTTCATTATTTGCTTTTCTAATATTCTTTTTATTCCTTATCTTTTCAGCTTTGCGATGTTTCTCTGGAAGTGGGCGGCGAAACTATACAAGCTCACAAAGTGGTACTTGCCTCTGTCTCACCATATTTCTATGCCATGTTCAACGGTAAGAGGCTCTAAATAAAGCAAAACTTATTAGCTGTCCTCGTTTCGCCAAAACTTGAAAAGTGGCGAATCGAACGAGCAACTCGTTTAAGTCATAACCTGATATTTACAAAAGTAAGCAGTTAAACCACTTTATGGAGGTCACGACATACTCTGATGTATTGAATTCAACTGCGAAACTAAGTTGCTCTCATATATTGATAACCCAGCGAGTTTGCAATGTGGCGAATCGAAGGCAGCTAAAATTAAAATTCAAACATTATTTCCTCATTAAGCCATTTCTCTTACAATTATGGCATGTTTCATTTTCATTCTACCCTTACCCTCACTAGATGATATGCTGGAGCGCAACCAGGGCGCAGTACGTTTACACGATGTCGATGTGACGGCGCTGCGTCAACTCATCGACTACACCTACACCGGTGAGATCACCATAACCGAGGACAATGTGCAGGTGCTCTTGCCCGCCTCCAGTTTGTTGCAAATTCATTCAGTGCGCGAGGCATGCTGCAAATTCTTGCTGCGCCAGCTGCATCCATCCAACTGCCTGGGCATACGCAGTTTTGCAGGTGAGTTAAACTACTTTTTTTTATACGTGGGAGCTATGAAGTATGGTGTGTAGTATGCAAAGATAAAGTTTTTGGTTTGTAAGTTAAACTTTTTATGGGTCGAAGTGTTTGCGGTGTCAACTTTTGTAGTTGATTTCATGCATAAGTAAGTGACTTGAGTTTTTTCTTCTTTGGAGAAGAAAGTACGTGATTGGACTGTTTTATGTGTGAAGCATCGAAGTTTTTGTATTGAAATGTTGAGTTAGGTTAGGATATAATGAAAGATATGTACTTAGTTGACAGCAAAACCATTTACAGCATAAAAATTTCAACATTCACACAGCAGTGACCGCTTAAAAGATTTCATTGAAAGCCGCAGGTGTTTGAAGTTCCTTCTTTTGCTCACAAGCCAAGGTATTAGGCACGGCGAATTGATTTTGAGCCCATTCTTTTCTATGCATAGAAAGGTGGGATCCCTCCACCGACTATTATCACAGATGTCCAGATATTATTCTAAAGAAAAACGATCACGGGGAACGTATTTGTCAATGTTAGTCAAGCGGCACTTCTGGCAATCTCGTCCATTGAAATGAAAACAACAATGGTACTGGAGTGCATAAAAGAGCTTAACAGACTTGTCATCCTGCAAGCAAGGATAACTTTCCATGGATACCAACAACCAAGTTCGATAGGACCGGAACCGTGCTTTGCTATGACCTTCACAGTTTACGAGAGAAGATGCGATAAGAGAAAAGTAGAAAATGTGTCTCGCGACAAGTGCTTCGACAGGCGAGTCTGTTTCTGGGAGATTTCGATGCAAAATTGTACAAGAAACTAGTCGCTTTTCCCAGAAACATATTTAGACAGCTTGTGGGCCCTGTACATCTGTACACATTAGGATACTGCTCCAAGGATGTGTGTCGCTTCTATGACCAAATAGTAGAGGCAGCGGAGCTCGTACCTAGGAGGGAGTCAGGACAATTCAATCCTGTGAAAGAACACATTACATCCAGTACTTTCCTCAAATTTCAATCTATCTAATACATATATTACTAACAGATACCACTTAAAACTATTACCATTCTCAAGACTTAAGCCCATTGTATTGCCAGGGCCGGCCTATTCATTGTAACTGCATCATTTTTACTGACGAAACTTTCTTGAAGATCGTTATTATTATACTCGCATAGTTTTATAATTGATTGATATGTTATAAATAAATAAACAACAGATTGATGAGTTTTATCCGGGATCTGCCGGAATTCAAACGAAGCTATCCATTCGTGAGTGGTTTGATAATTTCCATATGACCTCAAGATCCCAGGAAACGTTCAAAGATGTTATGTAAGAAAACTTCAAAAATTTCACAAAATGATTTTGGACGAGTTTAAAAGACCGGACATCGACTATAGTCTGAAGGCTCTGTGTAAAGTGATTGAATTCTTCCTGCTCTCAGACCTGAAGAAATTTATGACTGGAACGAAATTTAAAGACGAAGATAATCACCGAGAATGGCGCCTGTTTTGAAGCTAATATATACTGTCAAGATAGTATTTAAAGATAATTGTGTTTGCGGTGACAACTTTTGTAAGTACCGCATTCGATGGAACGATGAGCCGTATGAGATATACGACGACAATAACATACATAGTTCAGCGAATTAAAAGGCAGCGGTAGTTCCCGCCGGAGGAACCAGAGGAAGAGAAAGACCTCCACGCCACATTTCGAAAGGAATAAACGACTGGCGCGCTGTTTTTAACTCGGTTAGCGGTGTCTTCGCCATTAAAGAAGAAGAAGAACCCCCAACAGAGACGTTGGAGTCAATGTCTTAATTCGTAGACTATTTATTTGATGAGGGGAAAATCCTCTTGTCTTTCTTAATTCAAATAAAGTGGTCTTGTTATGGTAATTAGTATAACACTCTACAATGCAGACATATGCCTTTCAGATTTCAATATTAGGTACCGGCTTTAGTCCAGTAGTCTTGAGACTATTGGTTCCGAAATTCTTATTCAAAAGTTTCACACCCTATCTTTAATTAATTCTTTAAATTTCTCATAAGCCACAATATAATCTCGACATTGTTCTTTCAGATGCTCATTCCTGCAAGGAGCTGCATACGCGTTCACATAAATATGCGCTACAAAACTTTCAGCAGGTCGTTGGAACCGAGGAGTTTTTACTTTTGCCATTCGACGAGGTAAAAATACCTACCAAACAAAGTCACGAGAACTCTCAAATCTAATTTTACATATTTCAACTTTTTTCCACCCTTCCACTTGTTCACTTTTCCTCCCGCATAGGTCAAAGATCTGATATCAAACAATCAACTGAACATTTGCTCCGAGGAGAAAGTATTCATTGCTGTCCTGAATTGGGTCAAGCATGATCTGGCCGAACGTCAATGCCACATAGCCGAATTGATGAGCCACGTACGCTTGCCATTGGTCGGGCGAGACTTTCTTATGACTTGCGTGGAGACGGAGGCGCTCATACGCGAGGACGGTCAATGTAAGGAACTCTTGCTCGAAGCCATGAAATACCATTTACTGCCAGAACAGCGCAGCTTGATGAGCAGCCAACGCACACAAGAGCGCCGACCGGAGGGCATGAAGCCATATGTGTTCGCCGTGGGTGGCGGCAGTCTCTTCGCCATACACAACGAGTGTGAGGTGTACAATCCGCGCACCAACGCCTGGACGCCCATCGCACCGATGTTGTGGCGCCGCTCACGTTCCGGTGTGACGGCGTTGCACAAACAGCTCTACGTCGTCGGCGGTTATGATGGCGTAAGCGACCTAAGCACTGCCGAATACTACAACCCGCTGATTAATAAGTGGACCAACATCACGCCGATGGGCACGAAACGCTCGTGTCTCGGCATTTGCGCATACGACGGACTGCTGTATGTTTGTGGAGGCTACGATGGTGCATCGTGCTTGAGCAGCATGGAACGTTACGATCCGTTGACGGGCATTTGGAGCTCATGTCCTGCAATGAATACGCGCAGACGCTACTGTCGCTTAGCGGTGTTGGACAACTGCATTTACTCTTTAGGTGGTTTCGATTCCACCAACTATCAGTCGAGTGTGGAGCGTTTTGATCCACGTGCGGGACGTTGGTTCCCCGTACAGAGCATGACAGCGCGACGCAGCAGCTGCGGTGTGGCCTCTTCTGATGGCTACTTGTACTGCATTGGTGGCAACGATGGCACGATGTGCATGTCGAGCGGAGAGCGTTTCAATTTGCGGCGCAACGCGTGGGAACCGATCGCTGCGATGCATTCCAGAAGGTAAGTGACAAGCGGCCGAAGCGCCAGAGTTTGTGTAAAAAATTATTTTTTTCAACTTTACATGCATAGGTCCACACACGAAGTAGTCGAAGTGGACGGCGCGCTATACGCTCTTGGCGGCAATGACGGCTCATCCTCGCTCAATTCCGTGGAACGTTACGACACGCGCCTCAACAAATGGACTGTAGTCAATTCGATGGTAGCACGTCGCAGCTCTGTCGGCGCAGCGGTGCTGGAGTGTTTCCATCTCGAACGCGGATTGGTGCAGACAACGAACTTATGACCTTTGTCGACAATAGCCGAAACGTTTGCAGCGGCGGCAGCAGCAGCCGTAGTAGTTGGAAATGGTAGTGGCGGCGGCGCGGCAACGGCGAATGGCGGCAGCAGTAACCATCAAGCAACGACCACAAATGGCGTCACATCGACGCTGACGAACAACCTCATCGTGCCGGGACGTGCAGTTAGTGGACGCAGCATGCTGGGCGCAGCCGAAGTGAGCGGCAGCATTGGCAGTCTGATGAGCAGTAGCACGAATGCGCTCAGCACTTCGGCGCCGACGACGACGTCCACGTTGCGACGTTTGCGCGAACGCGAGAGGGAGCGTGAAAGAGAGCGTGACAGCAGCAACGCGGAAAATCGTGTGAATGGCGTTGTGGTAGCCGGAAGCGGAAGTAGTAATGGTGCAGCAGCAGCTGGCGCAAGCGTTAATGGCACAGGCGGCGCTACAACTAGCAAACCACCGTCAACCGCTTGATGTCTGCGCTTCAAGTGATGCGAGCGGGGGGAGTAAATCTAATAAGTGCAGACTTATTAAGCGAAAATGAAGGAATTGAGAGTTTGTGGGTGAGATAAGTAGAATGTGGGGCTATATGAGTGAGTAGCGGCTGAAGAAAGAAGATATATGAAGTTATAGTCTGCGATGTAGAGCCGCGCGGGGAAGTTAGTGGCAAGCTAAGCAGTATTTCTAGTCATACAAGGCAAGATATGTGTGTAAATTGAGCTGGTTTTGAAGTATGTTTGAGATTGTGTCGGAAACTGTGTGCGTAACTGTAAAGTAATGGCTAGCACTCTCGTTAAATTATATATTTAATTATGGTAATGTATTAGGTCGTTAAGGCGTTGATGCAATTTTCCAATTTTCCATAGCCTTTTTATGTAAGAATAGAAAATTTTTTACAAGCCTTCGCCCGCCACGACCATACTAATGCACACACATTCATTAGCACATACATACGTATATACCTGTACATTAGGGTGTACATTATTTCCACAGTTGATATTTTTTGTAAAAGCTCTTAATTTTTAAATGAATAGTTTTATGGGAAGCACTCTCCCCCACTAAATCCACCGCGACCACATTAGCAAGCTGGACGAAGGAGTACAAGCTTCACCGCAATATTGCAGTAGATGGCGTTAAACATCCGATTGTCAATATCTTCTATCAAACATATGCACAGTGAGGCCCATATGGTTCCAGTTAAGGAGCATAATGAACTCCTCTCCAAGCAGTTTATGCTGCGGCGTTTTCGTAGAAAGCATCCCTTCAGTTACCTGGTGGAAGCTTCCCCTAGCTCCTTTCTCAACTAAGTCGACAACATAAGATAATAGACTGACTAGACTTCGGACGCAACTTACTTCCGACAAGCACTGACCGCCATTCACAGTGGAGCCATCAACACCTTCACCGACTCCCTATCAGTTAGTGGCGTACTTAGACTCTAACCACTACCTATTGCAGACGAAGACCTCGAGTTGCCGCGAGAAATGAGAGTGACCTTTGCACAGATTTGTTCTAAATACTGTAGTAGGTTAAACTCCCACTTATCCAGAATCGACCCTGACATATCAAACATATGTCCATCATGCAACGAGTCCCCGCATGAATCTAACCAGCTCTTTGCATGCCCAGCTAATGCTACACATCTGACACCTCTATCCCTATGGTCCGTCCCCGTCGAAACAGCATGTTTCCTCAGCCTACCCTTGGATGACCTTAATGACAACTTATCAGAACTTTACTACTTTAACGGGGATTAGATAATCCAAACCTTTTGCAGCTTGAATGGGATGTGCCGCACCCGCTACATTCTGTGGACTTGGCATCTTCGGCCTATTACTCGTTCCGGTCTCTGCAAAATTATTTGGATGGTAAAACCTTTACTTCCCCTTTGTTTACGTTGGCTTCTTTGTGAATTAAGTAAGTAAGAGCTGACCCTTTAGTGGACGTTTGCAAAAAAAAACTACTTGGTAAATGACGGACACCCTAATATACATACATACTTATGTAATTAAAATAACGTTTTATATGTACATACACACACACATACACATTTATACAATTAAATGCAAAAAATTTTGAGCCGATTAAGGGCGAAAACAAATATAATTATTGCATACAAATTTAAAAACTAAAAACTAACCTAAAAATAAAACTTTACTGCCCCTATTAGCTAGTTTTACACTAAAAAAATGTTGAAATGCAACAAAAAGTTGGTTCATGATTATTTAGGGAATGCGTTATACAAGATTTTGCAGGTACGCAACACAAAAACAACAAATTATAAAAAAAATAAAAAAACGAATTAAAAAATATCAAATTTTGGTGCGCAAGTAAGGCAAGCAAATGGAATCGAATAGCGAAAAATCTACAAATATTTATTAAAAACAAACATATGTACTGTGTGTACATAAATACATAAGTATATATGTACATACCTACATACATACATATATACATATGTATTGAATTATAAATTTTTTATAAATTTATTTAATGTCTTAGCAATAATTAATTAAGCGATAAATAAATACATACATGAAAATAAGCAGAAAATGTTAAAAGAAAATTTATAACAAAACTGCATACACATACATACATTAATATAAAAAATATATATAAATAAATGAAAATAGTTATTATATAGATTTTAGCATTAAAAAAGACAACTTCTAACCACCTACCCACAAACTACGATTTACCTAATACTAAGTGTACTACAAACAAGCAAATAAGAATCAATTTATACATAAAATATACTTACATACATTCATACATAGTTATGTGTTCGCAGAAGAAGACGAGAAAGAAAATAGTTGAATATTACAACAATAAAAGCGTTATGCATATACATATGTATTACGAATTTTCACACACACATGCATTCAACTACTCATCATTTATACATATACTATAATACAATACATACATATATACATAAATACATGTGTAGCAATACAATAAAGCAAATTTTAAGGACTATTTATATGTGTGTCTAAAGGCCACCATTTGAGATGTCCACTTATTGGCACTCTCCGGCCGCAACAAACCGAATTCTTATGCAATTACTAACAATTCAAATACATATAAACAATTATGGCGAAACTGCATGTGTTTTTAATGAAAGGAAAGATCTGGAACTCGTTTACAAAACTCCAACGAAGGCGTTGTTGATACTCACCAAGTAAGTAACGCTACTTCAACATCCAAACTAGCGCAATATATTCGCATACTCCTTCGTTCTTGTTGTTGTTGCGGCGGCAGAAAACATCCCTGAAGTGTGTGCCTGAAACGGAGTCGTTTCCTAGGAGCTTCAAGAGGTCTTGGCAATGATTACGCCAACGATATCGAACAATAAGCCGACCAGACCACGGACACAACAAACATTTGACCCGCATTAACCGCCTTTCATAGTGGTGCCATCAATTTCTGCATCTACCTCCTCTCAGTGAATGCCGTACTAAGAGCCAAATCACCAGCAATAGGAGACGAAGAGCACGAGTTACCCTGATAATATACAGTGACCTTTGCCCTACTTCCTTCTGGATACTGCAGCAGGTTAAACTACCACTTAACCGGAACTAACCCGATGTACAAAATATTTGTGCTACAAGTCCCCGCATGACTCTAGCCACCTCTTGCATACCCAGCGAACCCCACTCATATAAGACGAAATTTCGATGACAACCAACCTTAACCTTAACAGCCAAGCAGAGACTAGGTCCCACTACAACAACAACGCCATCCTTGATGTAATAAGATGATTAATTTTTTCCTGACCGATTTAAACTGGGTTACATCCTCAAATTTACAGGCTTTAGTTGTATAAAATCAGGGTCAATTTCGGGTACATATTTTTGTTTCTAAATCATTGAAATAATTTGGAGGAATGTCGCGGAGTAGATGGTCCTTGGCCGGATAAATATCCGATTTCTTTGTGATTATTTAGATAATAGTTTCCTGAAACCAGAACTCTCAAGGTTTTTAAGCGAGACGGAACGGAAGACCTGAATTCCACGCTGTCTAAAGTATCACTTCCACTTCTGCTTGTCGACTTATGAGTCTCTTTATGAACAATTTTTTAAGATTTTAAGGTATCACAACGGACTGTCAGTATAAACTGTCCCAGTGAGATCCCTTTGAACTGATCTACGTCATCCATTCACCTTGTTTTCTATAGACCTACCCCGTACAAAAACTGATATAAATAAGCCAAACCGACGCTAAGCCTTGTTAAAAACCAACTTTGTTATTCCCACAACAAGTTCACGTGAATTTTTTGTTGAACGCTTTTATTATTTAGAAAATAATTTCAAGGTAAACAACGGAGGCACACGCAGTCATGTTAAAAAAACAATTCAAAATCGCTATTAAACGCTAGCGAAGCACAAGTAATTATTACAAACAAAAATTATTTAAGGAAACATTTCAGTAAATGCTTGATTGTAGGTACTATGAGTAGTTAATGTGTCAATTCAGTTAAAAATATCCGCACACTTTCGTTTTAAAGCAAACGGTCCGCCGTACGTCGGGCGACAGTGCCAACGGTTGTCGCCGATTTATCACTTCGCCTCTTAGCTCCATCAAACCAACCCGATTCGACTGCAAAAGTTGAAAAAAAGAGAACAAATTGGAATTATTAGCAAAGAAGAAGACGTTACTTGTTTGGAAGTGCTTTCTTTTGCTAATTTTTCCCAATTTATTGCAGCGGCATGGAATGAAGCGAATGGACGCGATATGGAAGGCGCGTTGAAGTGCGAGTATGCTGAATGAGTTTTCAACTAAACAAAATACGTTTTATATGGTAATTGAAACACAACTCATTTATTAATACGGCGCTTATTTATTTATTATATTTTGCTAAGGCAGTTTTTTTGAGCACAATTAATTTTGCGCTTCTTTACTACTCAATTCATAAACTCCTTTGGGTTGAGCGTTGAAGAAAACAAGAAAAGAGAAAGTCATATAAAAAAAAGAAATATTAAAAACAAATACTAACATTCCAGTCCGTATACTTTGTATTGGTGAAAAACTAACAAAAAAAAGAATGCTTGCCAATGAAATTTTGTAACGAAATTAATTATATATTTTGTTCCAGAATAAGAACTCAAAAACATACATTTTCGGTGACTTTTAGAGCTTAAGAACTAACTAATATAGTAAATATGCAATTGTAACATGAATTCAGATTTTAATGAAAAATTAGAATTAACAAAAAAAGTTCGAATTTCTTCTGAGCGCGAATATTTCAGTTCTACTTCAAATTCATACAAACATTTGGCAAGGTAAAACAAATTGCCAAGTAATTTGCACAAAAGTAACAATAAAAAAAATTTAAAGTATGATTTTAAACATTTTTTGTTAATTCTTGCATGTACTTTTTGCCATAATTTTGGTTTTTAGAGCGAAACAAATTTATTTACTTTTGTAAACTTTCTCAGTCATATCATCGAAGCCCGAATCCTGAATGTTCAACATCAAGCTATCGGCTGAGAGGTAGACCTTGTTTTGTGAGCTTGCAATCTAAAGATAAATTTTAATCGAATTAATATTACGAAAAAACTGCAATTTGTCAAATATAAAAAAAAACTTACAGTTCTTGCTATGCTTTGAGCAGCACGTATTTTACGCAACTTCAAGTAGGCGGGGTTCTGTTTCACAGCAAGACCCAACATTTTAGCGGCTTCAGCTTCACCCTCAGCTTGTACGATTTTTTGTTGTTTCTCTTGCTTGGCGCGTTCCACGAAGAAGACAGCGCGCTGTGCTTCCTGCTGGGCGACCTGTTTGGCTTCAACGGCTGCGGTATATTCCTTGCCGAAGCTCAGTTCAGTGAGCGAAACATCATCCAAAATAATGTTAAAGTCACGTGCACGCTCTACCAATTCTCTGCGGATCAGCAAAGAAACCTTCAGGAAAAAAAATTGTTGTTGTTAGAAAATGCATTCGCAATAAACTGCAATTAATTTGTACCTGCTGACGTTGTGTGATCAATTGTGAGGCATTGAATTTGGCTACAACACTTTTTAGCACTTCGTTGCAAATTGATGGCAACACTTTCTCATCATAATCGACACCAAGTTGACGGTGCAAGGTTGGAAGACGCACAGAATCGGGACGTGAGAGCACACGCAACGAAATATTGATCATCTGCAAATCCTTTGAGCCAGTAGGTGATGAGATTTTGCGTGGACGCGAGCGAATGTCATAGACGATTGGATATTGGAACCAGGGAATGCGGAAATGTAAACCTTCTGAGTATATCTCGTTTTGTATGCCACCAATACGACTGAAAATGATAGCACGATGACCACCATCCACTGAAAATATTAATAAAACATTAGTACATAAACATATTTATGCTTAACGTTGCAACCGAGTGTTGATGAAATTTATATTGTGGTTATGCAACCGGCGGAGTTGAAAGACAACCGGCACATGTGCATATTAGCAATTTACTACATCTAGCATGTAAATTGAAATCATTTCAGCAGTACATTTAGAAATACAAAAATGTTCAAACTAATTGCATGCAATGTTGCAGTTTCATTATGAAATTTGTTACGGTCCGCAGTGGGCTTCGCTGATAATGCACACATTGAGGTTATGTCATCAACATGTTTTATTTAATTTTCCTCAATTTTACTAAACTATTAAACTAAAAACATTACCTGTGTATAAGGATTGATTGATGCCATAAGCAGCAGCTCCAACAGCAGCCAACAACTTAATACCCGTTGTTAATCCTGGTGGTCCACCTTTGCCCAATTTTCCAGCCAAATCATTTAGTTTACTCTGTGCCATTGTCAATCAGTCGTCTTTTGTTAAGAGTAAAATGTAAATATGAAAGCAAAGGTTACTCAATTATATTTTGGCTCTTACTTACATTTAAATGCAATAAGTTTACTCGAGAAAAGCACAAATTAATGGGGAAAAAACTGATTGCAAAATATGCCGCACTGTTGGTCAAATTCCTTCTAATAAGAGTGATCAGTGTTGCATAGCGGTGCAAGATTAATTCAATTAAAAAGTATTAAATATAGCCGTGTTCGAAAACGATATATAAATTTTTAAATTATTTATATTTACAATTTTTTTTATAAATTATTTATAAATTTATAAATACTTATAAAACTTTAAATTTTTAAATAATATTTATTAAATGTGTAATTCAATTTAAAAAAAATTAAATAAAACTATAGTTTTTTTTAACATTCATTTATTAAAATGCCATGGTCTAGTTTTAAGACGTGAGTATAAAGGGTTGTAAAAGAACAAAGTTTTATACATAATAATATAAATTAGATACATAAATTTTTACCTTTTTGTTTATTTCTTCATTATTAAAACAAATTTTATCAAAATCCTAAACAATTTTATAGAATTCAGTATATTTTAATATTTTTACTTTTTTTACAAGTATGGCATCACTTTCTGCGATATAAATACTATGCAACTCTGTAGTTTCGGAGTGTATATAAGTCAAAATGATTTATTTTTTTATGGCCAAAGTATTGTGATGATTTTATTGTCTTGGAATACAATTTGTTTATTAGTTTAGTGATTATTATTTTTTAATATTCGCAAGGAATTGGTAATAGTGTTTGATATACTAACTACTTAACCGATGGAAGCAGCAGCGATGGCGCCCACATCTAAAGCTCTGACCAACAATACTGCAGCTGCCTCAGATGTATCTTTGCGCTTTTATTCGTTCTTGCCTTGCACACAGCCAAGAAAAAGTATGTAGTATGTATATTATTTAATTATGTTTTGCATTTGCCAATTTTGTTTGCATCTGTTGTTTTAGCTCTGACCAACAGTTCAAAAACAAGTGGTTATTGTACGGATACAAGTGGTGTGCTTGTTATCAACGATAGCGACGATGAAGACTCATCGACTATATCTGCCGCTTCAGAGCCTCAATTTGAGTTTTTATGCGAAATTGATGTTGACAAAAATGTTGCGCTTCCACGACCTATCGAGCTAAAAGTGGAGTGTAAAAAGGAGCCCAACCATGATTACATTAATCAACAGCAGCAAAGGGATAAAATATGTAATGAAAAAAATCAAACATCAATTCATACAGCAGCGACAACGGATTATAGTGATTGCGAGGATGAGCTTTTAGCATTGTGTAAAATTGAGCCAGTTTGTGATTTGAATGAAGTCTTGCCACATACAACGAACGCGGAACATGAGAATAATCACTATATTTACTTCACCTGCCCACAATGTGGTGAACGCTACGATGCACATCCACATTGGCGTCGTCATATAGAGATGGCGCATCAGTTGGGCGATAATAAAAATTGGAATTTCAAACGACGACCGAACAATGAGTTCGAATGTGCCAAATGCCACGAAACGTTTACACGTTGTACGCTAAAAACATTGCAACAGCATCACTTTACACACTTGCCGCACAAAGTGTACCATTGCAAATTGTGTCCGTACCAAGAACATAGTATGTTTTTGATGATTTCGCATATTATGTTGCACAAGGAGAGAGATGCCAGCTGCAGCGCTAGTGCCAAAAATAGTAATGACGCGCCGACAGCGCGTGAAATAGCGCTGTGGGAGCACGAGAGTCGCGCTTTAATTTCATACGTATGTCCGGCTTGTGGTTTAACCTTTGAGACAGAGGATGCTTGGCAGGCGCACATAAATTTTAGGTGAATTTCGATATTTTTGAAAAATAATTTGAACTATTAGATAGTTTGTGTGTAGGAAAATTCAAGAGAGATTTCGTTTAATTTCAAGAGGAGAAAAGTGAAATGTGTTTTAAAGTGTTTGTGTTAAAAATAAGAAAAAACATTAATTTCGGTTGCATCGAAGTCGTAATAAAGTTGGCAAATACAAAATATTTAATACAATTGCTTAAGTGATTTTGTTCGGTCTGTTTGTATGAGAGCTGAACCACTCCTTTGAAGATAGGACCATTGCCTTGGAAAAAACTTAATGAAGTTTTCATTCAAATCATGCTTTTTTCGGTTAGTTTGTATTGCTGCTAGATTCTACAGTGGTTTGATGTCGGAGGTTTCAACAAATTATCAACATTTTGAGAAAAAAAAGGTGTACAAAATTTCAGATCTAAATCTTAAAACTTAATTTGCGTAAACAGAGATGGACAGACAGACTATCATTATTAAATTGAATCAGCTCGTCATGTTGATCGTTTATATATTTATTTTATATGGTCTCCGATGTCTCGTGCTGTGTGTTACAAACTTGGTAGCAATCTTAATATGCATCGGTCAGTGTATAAAAAAATATCCTTTTAATTTAATAAATTATATTCCTGTTGAAGTCATCTCTTTTATTTGATAATGCAGTTGAATTTTTGTAGCACATATAATCCCTTTACGCTTCTTTCCTTTATTAATATATATTTTCTATTATCTCTTTCTCACAGTCACAATTTCCTAGAGAAGACGGCGGAAAATCGTTTCGGTGATCATTTCAAATGCTCCGAATGCTCGGTTGAAATCTTCTCACAGCACATTGCCGATCTACAGCAGCACCTATTCACACATTTACCCTACAAATCATATTTCAAATGTAAAGTATGCAGCTTTACTATATCGCGACGAAATTTCATGCTCTCCCACATATTGAACTTACACAAAGTACATTTAACACCCGGCGCCATTCCAAGTGGCGACACCGTTTTAACGCCAGCCACATCAACCACGACATCAGTTACCGGTGTATCACCTGCAGTCGTAACCACAACTACAACGAACACCTCACCGCCTGGCGAAAGCATAAACGACAGTCATATATCATCTGGTAGTTTGCTGGAATCCGAAGATATAAATGCCAATTCCATAAGTGTTTACAACGATGAAAGAAGCTTGCGTAGAATTTCAGTGCCATCTCAGCCCATGAACATCACATATGCCAACAGCGATCTGCTAAAGATGCCGTTAAAAATGACTAAAAGCAAAGGCTCTTTTAGATGCAAGAAATGCACCAAACATTATATGTATCGAAAGAGTTTCGATAAGCATATCCGTTACTGCAGCCTTATGAATTCAACGTTTTAAGTGATAAGCAGGCTGTATCGAAATTGCTTAGCAAGCATGCATACATATTTAGGCATATACATACATATGTCTATAACGTGGGTGTGCCAGACATCATTAGAATAACCAAAAGTCATAAATAACAAAGAGTAATGTATAATTTTTTCTCACTCACATTCCATTTTCAAGCATCTACATTTCATTTACATGTGCATGTGCTTGCCTGTGTGTGTGTATAGTTTGGTGTGTGGCAAGTCGATATTTTTTACATACACATACAGTTATATTTTCACTTAGCATTGTTTTAAATGATAAGCTTTTTTAGATAGTTAGCACTACGTTGCAGTTGAAATCGCACCCACACACCCAGGCACACACCTACAAACACACATAAGTATATACAATATTTATTAAACTGTAAGCTATTCTTTAACTATTGTTTCCTGTTTTGACTATGTAAGTGAAAATTACTTTTATTATATACATTTTTTGTTACATAGATTCTAGATATATTGATTTATGGACATATTTTCATTATTTACAATCTCGGGCGAATGGAAAAGACATTATCCTCCTAACCTGTATTAAGCTGCGTTAAGTACAAAAATTGAAAATGTGTATTTTTTCAAATCAGACAACAATGAAATAAAAACAACAAACATGAATTTTTGCGTAAAAAAATATTTCTATTTCCATACACATTATGCTTATTCTAAAATATATATGTATGTATGTCTATATGTACATATATGTATATGGGTACATGTGATTCGAGCAATTTCAATCAATCGTGATAAAAATTTAAATATTTGCACAACACATTCTCATAAATTTGCATACATTTCACATAGAATATCGTTCTAAGCAAAGCGTGAAATTTTTCAAAAAAGCGTAGCCATAAGCAAAACTTGAAACACACATACACACCGAGCGCGACTTCACATCGCATACGCTTAGTATTCGCCATAAACAGTTTACAGTGACGTCACATATCGTTTAAGTTGCGATTCTCATTTCGTCCGAAATTCGTGTCGCGCAAATAGTGTGCGGTCTGCTCGCTTATCAGCGACATCACAATCGTTTTAAGGCTCAGCACCGAGGCTAACTTGTACTTGAGCGCCACCGACTTGACCAAAGCCACCAATTGCGCCAAATGCTCATCCATGCGCGCACTGATGCGATGATGCTGCGCATACAGTTGAAAGCTAGTTGTGAATAAATTTAATTTAGTATATTAGTATTTTGAGTTTCGACATGAACTTATAAGCAAATGTGTGAATAATAAAAACAAAAACAATTTGCTTAAAATTAATTGAAATAACCAAACTGACTTAGAAGAAGTACATACATACATATGTATGTAGCTATTTACAGCATTCTATAAAAGACGCCTAAATGTATGCTAAGAAATGGTGTTTGATAACGCGCTGCTATCAGCGGAGATTCGTTATTTTATTTACTATTTGAAATTTAACTTATTTTTACGTTGAACTTTTCAGTTTTCGCAAATATTTTATTTTTTTTAATAAATATTAATTAATTTATAAAAAAATTAATAAGTTTGCGCAGTTAATTTTGTAAAAAAAAATATGGAACTGTCAAAAATTGCTGCTTAAGGCATTTATGCACATAGTATGTGATAACCAAGGGTGCGAATTTTTTATTTCACCAAACGAAAGATTACATTTTTAACTTTTTATTCTGATTTTTGGATAAAAAATCCAAAATTTTGAGTTTGAAAATTAAAATAGTTTTTTTAATTAAATTTTTTATTCTGATATTGGGATAAAAAAAATCCAAAATTTTGAGTTTAAAAATTAAAATAATTTTTTTAATCAAATTTTGAATTTTTTATTCTGATATTGGGATAAAAAAATCCAAAATTTTGAGTTTTAGAATTATAATAATTTCTCTTATTAAATTTTAATTTTTTTAAATTAAATTTTCAATTTCAATGGACTTTTAATCACAACATTTTGTCCCAATTCCGATTTTAAATTAATGGTAATGTTTAATGTTAAAATAACATTTGAAAAAATTTTTTAAAATTTAAAAATTAGTGTTTATAAATACAAAATTAAATGTTCAAATTAAAAGCTGGAATCAAGAAGTTATAAGATAGATATGAATAAGACAAAAGGGGCTAAATTATTATTTTTATTTTTTTTATTTTTTTTTTAATATTTTTTTTTATTTTTTTATTTTTTAGTTTATCTATTTTTTATTCTGTCTTTTAGGATTAAATTAATTTTTTATTTTCTAATTCTGTATTTGAGATTAAAATAACTTTTTTGTCATATATTTTATACCGATATTTGCGATTAAAAATTATTTACGAATACCTAAAAAAAAAAAATATTTTCGAAATTTTTATTTTTGTTTTATTCCCGTACTTGGAATTAAATATTTAAAAATGTTTTTTCATGAAGATTAAAAAAATATAGTTAAAATTATTATTTTTATTTTGCATTCCGGTATTTGAAAATAAAAATTTAAAAATATTTTTAATTAAAATAAAAAAATATTTATTTTTTATACATTAGTTTCTCTATTTTTTATTCTGTCTTTTAGGATTAAAATAATTTTTTTATTATCTAATTCGGTATTTGGGACTAAAGTTATTAAAAGTTTAAAAATAATTTTCGAAAAACTAGATTACAAAATAAAAAATAATAACAAGTTCCGATATCTGGGTTCAATTTTTTATCAATCCGATATTTGAGATAAAAAATTGTTTTGAATTAATTTTTTTTGGGATTACAAAAATAATGTTAATTTTTTTTTAATTTAATTTAAATGTTAATTCAATTATTTATAACTCGGCTTAATATTTTAACCTCTCTAGCCGTAGATCCACTAATTTTTATAAAGTCTTCATGTAATTAACAGTGTAAACCGTACTTTAAGAAAACAGTTACCGAAAAGTCAATGCCTAAGAAAGTTGCAAGTCTGTGCAATTCAAGAAAACCCGCCTAAAGCCACATACGTTGTTTTATAAATTAACCAAAAATATGTTTGTTAGTCAGATATGTTATAAATATTATTTAAATATGCCGTAAATATTGCCTAGTTTCAGTTATTACGCTAATATTTTAATAAAAAATTCGTGAAATTGTTTAATTTATAAGCAAAATTTCGATTTAAATTAATATAGTAAAAGTGTACTTGGAACAGTTTTTAACTTGAATTTAGTTAAATGGAAAAAATGTAATTAAAAAAATTTCAAATTAAAAAAAAATTTATTCAAAAAATTTTAATTAAAAAATTGAATTAAAAAAAATAATAGAATATAAAAAATTAAAATAAAAAAAATAATATTAGCTTTTGTAAACGTAAAACAAAAAGACATTTTTCTATATATTTCTAGTATAAATTAGTAACCGTACCCACCCTTTAACGGTATTCTCAATGATATTGTCATTGATCTGTAAATGTTGCAAGTATTCCTGCAGATAATGCGCATGCCCGAGTATAACATATTGCGAGAGCAGCACTTCAGCCCAGTTTATGTCGAAGCCGCAAGCGCGACTGAGTATAAGCGTTTGCGGCACGCTGAAAAAGAAAATAAAATATATAAGAAATTTAGTATTTTTAAAGAAATACAAGAAAGGAAAACAAGATAAACAATTAAAAATATATAAATATACATATGTACATACACATATATAAAAAAAATCCAAAAAATTTGAATATTTCCAAAACAAACAATATTTCCAAAACATAAAATATGTCCAAAAACTATACAAAACCAATAAATAAACAAAATAAATACATACGTAAACATTTCCATTTATTATTACAACAAAAAATATGAATCTGAAAGAAAATTGTCATAAATATACATATGTACGTACGTAGTGTGAATTTTTCTACAAAACCAGTGTCAATTTTTAAATCATTAGCTATAGTATTAACCTCTCGAAGCAAATAAAATTATAAAATATTGAATTTAAAAAAAAAAAAATTATAAAATATTGAATTAAAAAAAATATAAAAAAAATTATCTCAAAATAAAATAGTTTAGTTGTAAAATGTCATACAAGCTAAATAAAAAAGAAAATTGTGTAAGTGTGAACTAAATATTTGTATGTATTCGTATGTTGTAATTTTTGTGTTACTGAATTTTAAGGTTATGGTGAAAAATTTTTAGGCTAGCGTACGAAAAAGATTGTATTAGAAGTTATAACGCCGTTTTGCGTTCGAATAGGTATTTGTATTTGCTGAAATGTGAAAATTATTTGTACAAACAATTTCAACGAAATAAAAAATAAATACAGAAAAAACTTTTAGTAACATTTAATCAACTTTGTTTTCAAATTATATATATTTATAACCTAAACAGTGTATATTAAGTACAAGAAGTAAACGTCGCGGTATCTGACATACATACGTACACATATACTATATTATAAATGATCAGCGTGACAAGCTAAGTCGAATTAGCTGTGTCCGTTATGCCTGCAGTTTTTGAGATATCGTTCTGAAATGTTCATACGTGTTTTTCTCTCCTTGGAGCTGCTCATTTGTCAGAATCCCCGATATCGCATATAGCTGTCATAGAAACTGAATGATCGGTATCAAGTGCTTGTATGGAAAACTTTTTCCATTGAGGAGATATCTTCACGAAATTTGGCATGGAATATTATCCGAGGCAACGATACAATCTCCGAAGAAATTTTTTAGAACGGATCACTATAGCATATAGCTGCCATACAAACTGAACGATCGGAATCAAGTCCTTGCATGGAGAACTTTTTCTACTGAGGAGATATCTTCACGAAAATCGTCCTGAGTTATTATCTAAGGCAATAATGCAAACTCCGAAGAAATGGTTCAGATCAGATCACTATAACATATAGCTGTCATACAAACTGAACGATCAAAATCGAAAAAAAAGATATTTGTTCCTTAATAAGTAAACATAATTCGACTTGAATGTGGCTTTTATCAAAAAAACGAGGCTAGAAGGAACTAGTAAAGCATTTACCGTTAGGCGTTTACGTTTTCAGACTTAGTTATACATACACATAGTTGTTATAAGACATGCAATATCCACTCACCTCAGCTCCGCATTGATCAGTTCACGAAATTCCTCACGCGTCTGCACATTCACCACACATACACATAGATGCGTCTCCATGGCATTGCGATCCAAGGCTTTGCTGGCCAAATCAATTTGCACAGCCACCATTTCGGCCAACGAGGCGACGCGTTGCGCCAACAACAATTTATTGTCGAGCAAATAATTTTCCGTTGCATGCGTGTAATATTCCATAGCTTGCTGCAGCAGCACAAGCAACTCTGGTGTGGCACGCAGTTTGGGTATGAACGTTTTTGTGGGATTTGCCGTTGTCAAATTGGCCATGGACATCTTTTCGGGCAGCTGTGCGGTGTTGACAGCCGCTTGATTGATGATCTTGGCCAGCACGGCTTGCGCATCCTGCTCCCACATTTCGGCCAGCTCCTGATACATGAGAAAGTGCAGCGCAGTCAATTTTAAATATTCTCTACCGTTATTTGGACAATATTCGCGTAGATATGTGATTATCGCCTGACGCAGACCGATTGTCTTCTCCTCATCGAACTGACCCAGCAGCGATTCGAACTGTTCGTTTTTGAGCAGCGAATCGAAACAGTAGAACATTTCGCGGTAGCGTCCGATGCCGCTGAGCATGCGCACAATTAACGACCAGGACTTGGCTTGCGTGAGCACGGCGTTTAAGGCTTTGGCGCGGTTCAGCACGTTCGCTATGCCTTCCATGGAGCACTCGTGCACATAGCATTGATGCGCCTTGATTAACAGCTCCACATAGATGATGTTCTGCTTCTTGTGTGACAGCACCTGCGCCGGCGGCAGCATCGGTCCAGCATTTGTGGCGGTGGTAATCGGTGGTATGGCGGTCGAAATACCATTGCTATTGGTGGGCAGCCCGTAACGTCGTATGATTTCGGCGAGTCGCTCGAATACCGTATTGTGTTCGTATGGTTTATTATCTTGGAATTTACGATATGCTTTCAACGCATCACAGTATTCAAGCAGACAATTGCCCAGCTTCGTGGTGTTGGGTACCAATTCCAGAAATAAATGCAGATCACGATCGATATTGTAGCCCCAGACGGGCGTATTTTTGATCGTGTTTTTAGCTTGTTGATCGGCAGTGAAAATGTAGAAGCGTGGACGCACGATGGCTGTGGCAAGTTCCGTGGCCAGCAGTTCGGCAATCTGTGGGACAAAAGTGTATAAAAACTGGAATTTAATTTGGGGGCTACAAAAATAAGGAAGGTCTGATATCGGCCAGAACCGAAAATATTTTGCTCATTGTCTGAGAGAAAGATGGACGAAAGCAAGAACCCTGCACAAATATAAAAGATTCCACACAAGAACTTGTTGTTTTTGTAAGGATTATCATATCCCCGCTTTGATGGTACCTAGACCCCGTTAGGATGGTAAGGGTCAGCCATTTTGTCATCGACGTCATTCGACGGTAGGCCCAGGAAACTTGCTGTTTCGACGGGTCGGCCGAAAAGGAGAAGGGTGTCAGATGTGTAGGATGTAAAGAGGCATGCAAAGAGGTGGCTGGAGGTAAACATACTACAGTATCCAGAACGAAGCTGCACAAGGGACATTCTCGTTTCTCGCTACAACTCGAGGGTGGTTTGACTTCAAGTACGTTATTCACCGAGAGGGAGTCGGTGAAGGCATTTATGGCTCGACTATGAATGGCGATCAGTGCATGTTAGAAGTTAGCTGCGTCCAAAGTCTGGTGGACGTATTGTTTTATATCGTCAATGTAGTTGAGGAAGATCCTCTTGATGCTCCTAGGAGGCAGTTCCGCTCTAAGCAGGTGACTGCAGGGATAATTTCTGCGAAAGCACCACAGCAGGAACTGCTTATAGTCGTCCGATATCGGCAGTTTCCCCAAGCGAGCAGCTTCTTGCTGAGGAAAGGACGAGTGCAAAATTTCAGATCGAGATCTCAAAAACTGATGGACTACTTCGCGTATATACAGACAGACGGACAGATAGATGGACAGACCGGTGTTATATTAAGTTGAGGGAAAAAATACGAAAAACCAAAATATCCTCACCTCCTGTTGTGTCATATGCGTTGATGTTATAATATCACTCACAACCAGCAGACGATGCAGACAACCTTCTTCGGAAACGCTTTGCAGCAACACCGTTGTATCCTTCGTGCGCAGCACATCCAAATACTCTTTATCTAAATACATGGCAGCCCGATAGACCATAACAATGCGACGTCCAATATTGACGCCATACGTGAGCTTGGAAGCGATGCCTTGTATGGTCTCCAACGTTTCGCGCTTCTCCTTGGATGGAATCTCTTCAAACTCGAGAGTCGAACAACTATCTGAAAGATCGCTGCTGGCTTTCGAGGGCGAATTACGGCCTGAAAAGTGAAGCGTTCGATACATTTAAATAATAATTTGAGAAAATACAAACAAACCTTCACGCGTCAGTAGGCCACTATCCAGCGTGCGTTTGTTGAATTTGGCGAATGAGCTTATCTCGATGTCACGCAGCATTTGGCGCTCCTCCGAGGACATGCTGAAAATGGTGGTCACACCCTCGGCCAGCGCCATGCAAAACACCACAAAACGCAAATCGATCGGACGGCATTCGAAGAGTTCTTGCAGCCGCAATGCCTCCACAATATCACCTTTGTCCAGCAATAAGTTGAGTTGAGCTTCCAGACGCGCTTCCATTTGCTTGGTCATCGGATGCTTTATGCTGACATTGAGATCTTCAACACCGGCGAGCTCCTTCAATTCGAGAAAAGACTTATACAGTACACAACGTTCGTGCAACATGATCTGCTCGTAGTATTCCGAGTGGTAAACACCCATTGCAGCTGCGACATCATCATCCAGTTGTAGGTAGCATATGAACATTTCGTACTCGATTTGATCACGATCGAATGATTCATTCGGAAAGAGGTGATGTTGTTTAATAACGGTAAGCGCTCGCTTGAGAAGTTGATATTTGCGCGCGCATGGCTCGGTAAGGCGACCAGCCGCGTAAAGATAAAAATTCACCAGCAATTCCGGCGGCAGGGAATGCTCCGCTATCTCGTTTTCATACAGTTGAAACGTCTTAACCGCATATGGCTCCTCATCGTCAGCCGACTCAGCTGACTCCAGCTGACTTACCCATTTGCTGTAGACGATATCACTGATGGGTTGCTGTAGCAGCGTGGCCAAACGCACCGCGACATCGTATTCGCCTTTCGCACGCAAAGCGTCCAAAAGTTGTTCGTACACCTGATTATTATCTACGGCAAGTTGCTCGAAATCGATCGTGTAGCATTCGGCCCAGCCAGGACGCGTCTGGAGCGCTTCGAAAACGGCGTGCAAACGACAAAAGTCCATTTTGACGCTAATGTCGCTCATGTCGGAACGGCACATACAGCTAATGAGCTTCTGTTGCTCCAGCGTCGATTCGAAATTGTGCTGCAAATGCACAAGGAGCAGACGGATACTTTGCTGCATGAGCTCATGGCGCTCGAGTGTGGCGCAGAAGGGCATTTCAACTGCATTGTTGCTCCACGCAAGCAGAAAGAGACGTAGCGTGTGTACATCTTCATCATCGAAGTGGCGTTTGTGTTGAGTGCGCTGTAGAAATTGGCACAAATGTGTAAAAGCGCTGTCCTGTGATGGAAAGAAGAGTAAGTTTGCTGAATTATTATATATTGAACAGGGTATGTTAAGTTTGGCACGAAGTTCAGGCATGGTGCCGAGTTGACAGTCCTTGACCGGGTAAATATCTTGTCCGTTCGGGTTAGTTAGACCCGACTGACGTGGGAACGGTTATTATGGATTATTATCGAGGACAACGGTGAATCTACGGACAAATTGTTCAGATTGGACCACTATAGCACCTACCTTGAAGAATATGCGAAAACTACGCAACAGCAGGCCCGTATCGCCATGACGCACAGCGGACTCAACCAACAACCAAGTAACTTGCTGTATATGCAATGTGGACAATTTGAGCACTTCAGTCCATTGATTTGTGGCCACAGCCAGCCAAACCAGCCACTGCCACTCGATATTGACCTGATGCACTGTGGTGGCTAGCACCGCTAATACTGGCAGTCTGTACTTCACGCAATTCCGTAGTAAATTCCATGAAGTCGCATGTGTATGCTGATCCTGCATGAGTTCGAGAAATTTACTAGCAGCGCTCACCTGCTCCTCATTTATGGGAGTACTGCTGAGCAGCACAATTGCAAAGAGATCTAGACGCCCGCAAGCGTCCGGTAAGAAATGCAAACGCTGTTGACTGGGCGCAGTGCGAAATAGCGCGCTATTTGGATCATTGCAAGCAGAACTAATGGACGAGGTGAGCGTCTCAGCGGAGGTAGTTAATGGCTGGAAAGGAAAATACATTTTCAAAACTGAAATCTTATAAAAATTAAAAGCATACACACATTTGCTTCAGCTTTACGCGCGGGTTTCTTATGCTGACGCGAGAAGCTGGCATGACGCTTCACCTGCGCTGGCAATTCACATAAAAAGGCGCGCAGCATATGCTCGCCCATGGCGCGCGTCTCGAAGTGCCCCACTAGCACTTGCAGTTGCGACAGCGGCACGTCAAAGTATTGCATGAGCACCAGCAGTCGCCACCAATCGTCTTCTTTCGCATAATTTTGCATTACTTTCATGGGCCACTGGCGTTGGCCGCTGCAGGCGACCAAACGCATTAGCGCCTGGTAATCTTTGAGTGGAAATTTGGCTGGTTCTTTGGTAATCTGCTGTACCAAAAGGTTTTCCACACGCGCAAATAACTGTGTGTAATTTTTGGCCACCACGCTTGTTTCGTCCCCTTCCTTCTCCAGCAATCGACACAATTTCAGGTAATTACGCAAATACTGTGAATCATAACCGAGCATTTCGATGAAGGCGACGCAGTGCGTGACCAACTCAGAGTTGTTGGTGTGTTGTAATGCCAATTCGGTGACAGTTTCGCAGGCGGTGAAGAGATGCCCTTTGGTTAGTTGGCCGTACTGTTGCAGATGGTCCATGATAAGGTAGTAGACGGCATAGCAACTGCGTTGCTGTTTCAAATAATGCAGAAAATTGAGTTTATACTTTCGCGCATATTTTGCGCACAGCTTTTCATTGGAGAACGAGGCTAACGTGTCTGTTTGCAACTCCTTGGAGATTTCTTTTATATCGATATGCTTGAATTTGCGCAGAAAATCATAAGGGGTGGGCATACTTTTGCCTTGCCCGTTACTGCAATTGTCAACACCCGTGGATATATTTGATTCGCTATTGTGATTTGGATTTCTGATGGGTAATGTTTTCAAATATGGAATGTTTTGTAAACCAGTTGTGTGTAAGAAACAGATTAAAGTCTCCACACTGGGCTCGTTGCTGAGAAAATCAAATAAAGTGACTAATGGTTGTTCAGCGTTAAAATCAATACCTTGATGCTCCAGATACGATTTGGTCGCTTGGAATACCTTAAATTAAAATAAAATTTATAAATTACATTAACAAATAAATTATAACCAAATTGAAAGTGACCCACTTTTCCAAACTCTTCCAACTCATCGGTTTTGTTTTCTTTTAATGCTACTAAAAACTTGAGCAGCTCCTCATCGTCCGGATATTCCGCAAACATCTCTTCCAACTCGCGTGTTTTCACAAAATTCCGTAGTAGCAACATGTGTAAACCGCGCTCGAGTAAAAATTGTCCTATCGGCAGTTTTTCTAATATTTCACGGTTACGTTCCAAGCTTTCGGTAGTGCACAGCCGCCGCACCACTACAGACACTTTATCTCTTTCATCGTCAAATAAGTAGCCGGCCGCCGCAAAGCAATTACGTATTGTTTCATTAGGTGTCTCCAATGTTTTTAATGCATATTCATACATTTCCGCTTCCAGTACCCACTCACAATATAATACTTCCAATTCTGTATACTCCGATTGTGGCAATTGCCCTGCTAATGAACACCAACGCACTAATTGTGCCAATTTTGCTTCGTCCACCAAATAATTCCATAAACTGTATTTATCTAAACGTTCCAAAAGCTGCGGATTGTTGTTAAAAAAATATAACTCCGCTAATAATTTATTGAGGTATGAATCATCGCAATGCACCAGCGTTTCAATATTAACGCGTCGTAGTTGCACTTTGCACTTCGCAAGCAATTCAGGACATGTTTGTAGTTGCTGCAGCAAATCCCAATAGAATTGCAATTGTAGCATATCAGTCTCATAATTTTGTGGATCTTTCTTTTGTAGATGTTCTATTACAAGTTCGCGCAGTTCCTCATCATCACACTCACAAGCGAACTGATAATAGAAGCTTTTAACATCCCGTTTTACATTGATTAATACCATTTCCGCCTTGCACACCAGCCGTTCAGTAAGCAGTCGGTGCACATACGTTTGTACAACATCCTGGAAGAATTGTTCATATTCCGGTATTGGTAGTTTCCGCTTACGTGCCCAATACTCAATACAGAGGTCAATGTTTTCACCTTTTGTGGCCACCTCTTTAATAAGCGCCACTTCACTAATCCCAGTCCAGGACTTGAAGAGTTTATCACGTTTATACGTGGCACTCATGTTTTCACTTGGAAAATCGCTTTTCTCGATCTTGTAATTGTGAAATAGGTTATTACATTGCCTTTCACCCACTTAAGTGGTTTCCTTTGTTTTCGGAGTGTAAAAGTATCGCTGTTGGAAATTTTCCTTCACTTTACATATTCTTCTTACATATGCTTCGGTTGATAAGCTTCTAAATTTGTTTATTTGCTTATTTTCTTATAATCGGCACCGTAAATCACTGCAATTGAATAACAAAAACAGAAAATTTGTTAAGCAATGAAGGAATGTAAAATTTTGTTTTCTTGTTATCAGCGATGCACCAAAACTACGAAGCCGTTTAAATAACAAATCGACGGCGTTAAGTTCGAAAAGATTTTATTACCACCGTTATAAAAAAGCTAAGAAAGTTCTCACCAAACGATATAATCCATTATGGGAACTAATGTATGTATATGTATATTCGTAAAATATTTTCGTATATTAATAAAGTGTGTTTTCTTGAAATTAATTAATTCTGCTGCGTTGGTTGTCTTTTAAACGGCGGCGTACTTATCGCACATATGTTGTTATTCAACAGCTGTTTCTTATCTCTTCCTTAGAGTTGCCAAGCCACATTAGTATTGGTTAGAAAAATGGGTAACGGCCGATTTTCTCAGCATTAAACTAAAAATTTTAGAATATAAACGGAACTTGACATGATTTTTAATAAAGTTATATGGAAAGCAAACTTGTATATGATCCGATTGATTCTGTTTGCGAAATGAGTAGGGGATTGAGATGTAAATTCCTTTATCGACGAACAAGGACCGAATTCAAAGTCACTCATCATCCTCGTCTTGCTGTATGGTCACAGGCATGGACGATGACAATATCTGAAGAATTTTCAAGAGAAAGGTTCTGCGGAAGGTTTATGGTCCTTTCGGTATGGGTAACGGCGAATACAAACGTCGATGGAATGATGAGCTGAACGAGATATACGACGACAGTGACATAGTTCAGTGAGTTAGGAAACAGCGGTTGTGCTGGCTAGATCATGTCCTCCGAATGGATGAAAACACTCCAGCTCTGCGAATATTAGACGCAGTACCCGCCGGGAGAAGCATAGGAAGAGGCAGAACTCCATTCCGTTTGAAAGACCAGCTAGCCAAGAACCGCGTAAGTGGTGTCTCAGTCAATAAAAAAGAAGAAGTCTTAAACCTCATTTTATATGAGGCGAATGCTTTCTTAAGATATATTTATGGTGATTGTCCTGGCAAAGCACGACTAGAACGCATCTTGTGCTGAACTCCAGTAAGGTTCAAGGAAAATAAGAAAGCAAGCCATCTGATTGGAAAAGACGTTACCGCCAAGTCAATAGGACCTATATTTACAAAGACTCCTCGCTCCATTGAAGAGGAGCTCCGAAAAAATGAGATGGGATCTATATTAGCTAAAAATGTCTGGACTACGACATGCGAAGCTCCTTTGGAGAGATATTATATAAAAGGTTTTAAACGAATCTATGCATTTCGAGAAACAAAGAACGATTTTCGTCGACGGAAACCTGTCTGTTCTGCGACTTCGTGACGGTGACACCGAAGCTTTTACTTCTTGAATTACAAGAAGAAGAACTATAAGAAGAAAGATCCAAGGCATCAGAACAACATATCTGCAGAGAAGTACGTCTGCTCCATTAAGCCAAGTTAGGTTAGGTTTACTCAATATATTGGATTGGATGAGGAGATGTGTCCGAGAGAGGAAGACAAATATACCTCTACTTACTTTTAATCTATTATAAGGCTTACATGGCAAACAGGAAGAGGAGTTGGAACGATAAAATATATAGGCGTTTACACTTCCGTTCATAAATCGCTCGACTCAGCCTTATTGATCTCAAATTTTACAATCCGGGGTTCCAAGAAGTCGATCGTAGTCTTCGGTAACTAATTTATATTCGCTTACACTTCTCTGACATGTGCTTTCTGACGTCCATAAGTATTCATATCCACGTCCGTATGCAAAGTGAGTACCCTAAATAGCTCAGCTCAGTTCTTTGTTATTGAACTTCTGATTGCTTCCGAGGAATTTCACAACCATCTGTTGTTATTTTGTTTTATACAACATTTTTTCTTTATTATTGTTTTTGTTTATGTTTAAACTTTTTCAACAGCCGTTCATTTTTCGTGCCATATCAGGTTTCGACACGAACTACTGTTACTCCACTAAATACTTCTGGCAATTTGGCTACTAGTGTGGCTGTGTAACTGTATCCGCGTGCAACGGTGCAAACGTCCTTCACAAAATGTCACATACCCTGGCAAGTCAGCAACGTGGAAATTAACGAACATTCAGTTTTTCCCTTCACATTCGTTTTTAACGACAGAGCTTGAACGTTGACCTCACGAACGGAATGTGGAAATATGTCCACAGGTAGTCATTATGTAGGTATGTATGTAAGTATGCAAAATTTTGATCGAGAATTGTGCTTGTAACTACAATGTGTAGTGGTATGACTAATACAGGGATTTACGGTTCCAATTAGTGCTTTTAGCTTCTCCATTAAATACTTGTACTTCGGAGAATGCAAACGATTGTCTTTTTCCTTCACATTACGAAATAGGGAATTGCGAATCTAAAATACTTAAGTGTCACAAGAAGGTATTGCTTGATAAGAGATTGGTGGAGGTCGATATAATGTCTGAACGAGCTTGACCCCACTTTTTCTTTTTTGTGTTACGCAATTTGACTTCAAACAGTAATTGAGTTTTATAAAAACTCTTTTGAAAAGGAAACTTTTGATATTGGTCGGAACGTTGAAGCTTAGTGTAAGATGTAGTCATATTAAACAAGGCTAGAATCCAGTCCCATTGTAGTGTTGATCTCGAAAGTGTTCGATTCACAGAGGACGATAGAATTATGCATCGACATCTGCAGGACCGAAAAAGTAATACAAGTAGGAACCTCTTTTCTAAACTTAAGACATTAATCATGAGTACGAAATGTAAAAAGTATTTTTTTCCAGTTGAGAGGCCCGATTTTCTAGCACTCTCGGTAACAATTCGCAACACTGCGCTGAATTTTCTCTTCCAAAGCATGAATCATCTCGGTCTCAACTGCATAGACAAGCGACTTCTCATAACCCGCAAAAAAATAGTTCAGCGGTGCTAAATCGGACGATAATATGGCCGTCTTTATTTTTGATATGGTTCAATCATTCCTTTTTTGGATTTGTGGATTACCATCATTTCAAATCTGACAACGTACGACTCGCTTGATAGCCGTTAGGCTTCAATTCTTCACAATTGCATTTTCTGCACCATATAGCAGGATGAGAGTAATGAGTGACTTATAGAGTTTGGTCTTTGTTCGTCCAGAGAGGACTTTAATGCTCAATTGCCTACTTAGTCCGAAGTAGCACCTGTTGGCAAGAGTTATTCTGCGTTTTCGAAGCTGAAATTGTTGTTGATATTAATACTGGTTCCAAGATAGACGAATTTTTCTACGTCTTCGAAGTTATGACTGGACCCGGTGACGTGGGAGACAAGCCGCGAGTGCGACGACTGTTTGTTCAATGACAGGATATATTTCGTCTTGCCCTCGTTCACTACCAGACCCATTTGCTTCGCTTCTTTGTCCAACCGGGAGAAAACCGAACAAACGGCGCAGTTGTTAGAGCCAATGATATCGATATCATTGTATACCCTTGTAGAAGATTGTATCTTCTCTGTTCAGCTCTGCAGTTCGAATTATTTTCGCCCTTTTCAGTGGGAGCGTCTTTTATGGGGCGGGTCCTAAACCCAGCACACAACCCTGTTGTGGGATGGTTCGCCTTCACACTTTAGCTCGTCTTCGAATGGATGGTTTTTGGCTACCAAGAGCATACTTGCTCTAAGGCTAGAAGTCGTGAGCTGCTTGAACTATATGTAAAATAAACGTTTCTGGCCACTCCCAGCTGAATGGCGTTCAGAGAACTTTCCTCACTTGCGTGAGCTCCATCTCCCATACATATCCATAACTGCAAATTTTTTCGAAAAATTTAAAAAATGTGTGCCTTTCTGAAGTCACAGATATGCAGATAACCTAATTTTGTTACACAAATATTCCAGCCAACATCCGCCTGCAATAACTTTCCCTTGAAACTAATCGATACCACTTGCTATCACTGTCATCTTGAACACGTGAATTAATTTTAAAGTAAACAAGCTTATAGATAAATACAAAAATATCCATGTTTACATGACAGATTTGAGAGCTGATAGCACCAAACGCACCTCGAAACCACATTTTCTCACACAACGACTCATTACAAGTGTCCATGTTACAGTTCAACACCGAAGAACTTAATAGACCGATTGCGCAAGCGCTAAACACCAGGTTCGCTCGTATTCAAGGCGACCAGTAGGAAGTTAAATTATACACACATTCAAGGTGGTCGAAATCATTCACACTTTGCTCGGTGGCATTAACAAGTTTACGCTTTTTGCCGTTTGTAAGCCGGTGACGCTCAACCACCGGCCCATTACAAGACAGGTAGATTACTTGTATGGCAACTGGTGACAATAAATCACCGACCAAAGCAGCCGGGCGACCAAAACGGCCGGTGTTGGCCGCGCCACGGAATTACGACAAGCTGCTGTTCACCAAAAAAACGCACTATAAGCAGCTACAACAACAAGGCGCTACAAAACTTTCAAGAATGACTTCCAAGAATCATTGAAATTAGGGCTTAGATAATTTCACTGATTTGTTGGCGTGTCTCGCATTGCTCCCCCTTACAACAGTTGTGTTTCGCAGTTGCTACTGTTGTTGTTGTTATAATTGTTTGTTGTTGTTGCTGTAAGACACATAACTTGTGAACGTCACGTGGTAGCTTAAATGGCATATGAGCTCAGTTTAAGCCAAGCTTAAGTCAATGGCGATAAGTCCGCGAGAGGATCTGCGCTGCCAGTGAATTGTCTGTGTGTGTGCGTATAATTTATATGGTGCGTGTAGTTATTTCCAAGCTGGGCAAGCTTGTAGCTGGGAAACGGATATATGCGACCATTATGACAAATGAAAATTAATTTTCACACGCCAGACATTAATTAAAAAAATTATATTGTCAAAAAAGGAATTAAAATAAATGCAACAACACAGTGACTTATAAAAAGTGGTTTTTGTGTTTTTTGTTGTTGTCTGTTTTATGAAGTGTCCATACATGCTTTTATGTGGCGTGAAGTGACGCACCTTTTTTTGCGATTATTTTTCGCTTTGAAGCCAGCATTTGTAACTAAATAAACATGGATGTACAGGGTGGTTGTTCCCACATGTTAGCCGAAAAATTTTTTCGGTGTATTTTTGACACTAACAGCACATTTTCTGTACCCTGGTTTCACACTGAAATCGTTTTGGACATCGTTGATTGGTTGTAAAGGGAGGCATATGAGCGCCAGATCGCCGCCAGCCGTACTTAGGTCATCATTCGACCCATTGGGTTTCCGGATAGTAATCAAATTAGGCTTTATTCAGCAACTCAATAAAAAACCTGATTTTTTTCCACCTGTTGCCCAACAATCTTCAGTTGGAGCTTTGAGAACCGTGGAATATGTTCTGTCTCATCCGGCTGAAGACTGGGCATTCGCATAGAGAATGGTCCAGTGTCTCATCAAAAAGTTCCAAGAAGATCCGACGCTAAATTTTGTTCTGCAATGAGGCCCATTTCTGGCTCAATGGGTATGTAAACACGCAAAATTGCCGCAACCGGATTTGGGACGAATAGCAAATTGAAGAGATTCATGAGCTGCCATTTCATCCAGAAAAAGCAACGGTTTGGTGTGGTTTGTGAGTCGGTGGTCCATATTTCTTCAAAAATTATGCCGGTGAGAACTTAACCGTCAATAGCGAGCGTTATCACGGCATGATAATCGACTATTTGATGTCTGAAATTGAAGCTCGTGATCTCGGTGACATTTGGTTTCAACAAGATGGCGCCACTTTTCCCACATTGCATCAGGCAATGGCTTCGATCAGGACTTGGGGCAAAACTTCACGCATCTCATACGCTAGTTACCAGTCAAAAGCTCGCACGATCCATCGAAAATTAGACTCAACGGATGGACTATCTGAGACGTAGCCGCGGCCAACATTTGCAAGAAATAATCTTCAAAAATAAATGCCAAATAATGTTATTTCATAATAAACATTCCCCACTAAATTTGGTCTCTATGGAATCTCGAAATGGTTCACCCTTTATATTTAAAGAAAAGAAGGCAGGCTTGCTTCATAAAACATTCTTTGGGTTTGAAAAGTTATTTGCTAGAAATGAAAAATGTTCAAGTTGCCACGTTATGAAATGAAAAGCACAATCTGAACCACCCGTTATATTCCACATACATAAGTACAAATTGACGGAGTCACTGTCTGTAACAAAAATGTGGTCAAAACAAAGTTGACAAAAGCAAACAAGTTATAATGCGAAACTAAAAGCTTAAAATAAATAAAAAAATAGTAAAAAAAAATTAAGTATCTACATACCTGAGTAAATACAGGAACATACATATGTACATGCCACATGTGCGTCTGTGTAAAATATATATCAAAATACAAGCCACTAAAATAGATGAATGAAAAGAAGTAGCTAAAAGTACAAGAAGAAGTGTTGAGTAACTAGCAGGCAACCTCAAATGCCAAGTGAAAAGGGTCCAGAGGGTTCGAGTGTTGGGTATTATCTGTGCGTGTTATCTATAAATAAATGAAATTAAATTAAGTATGAAAAAAATCGCAAAGTAACTAATGTGTATTAATGACTTTAAAGGCCAAGAGCTTAAAACGCCGCAATGAATGGGAAGCGAAAGAATTTTATTGTAGTTGAACCGCAAGAACCGGTTCTGCTCTCGTACGTGTGCGCATGCGTGAGCGCTGCCGGCAAATGGGCGCAAAAATTACTTTCTGCTTCGAATTCATGCGATGTTGGGTAAAGCAGTGAGGCAACTAGACAAATTATAATACATATATGTATAATATATGGTAAGTAGGTAAATAACTAAGAGTTTAATTTTTCAATTTGTTATGAAGCGTATTTTGTATTTAATTTAATTTAATTTATTTAATGTATAGCTTTTCTCTCGGGAGGTCATTTCTTTTTACCAAGGTTTATAAAAGGTTAGTGTTTTGCTTCTTTTGAGATTATTGATACAAAAAGCATCGGGATTATTTGTACAGCCAATTCCAGAGTGACTTCGGAAATTAGAAAGATATATGAAGACTGTATAATATATCGATATAAAGGCATCTTAGGGATCATTATGTTATCTGCTATAAAAATAATTCTCCAAAGTTATCCCAAAAGGTCGGGTTTCTCAGCAAGATCCAACCATCTTTATTTTTAAGTCGATTATAACTAAGACGAATCATTATGGTTTGAATCATGATTATAAAAAAATATTGTAAGTAAAATGTTTTCCTAAAATATTTGACCAAAACACTGATTAAATGCCAGTAGAATTGGAACAAAACCGGACTTTTAAGCATTTTTTTTAAATTAGGACAAGATAGAATATGAAAATTCAATTCTTTTATAGTAATACATTATTTACACAGATCTTCTTCTTCAGATCAGGTGGAAATTATTTCGATACTCGGGTAGGTTAAAATTTAGTATTGGCTTACTGATAAATTTTGTGCAAAGCGTTGTCAGAGCTGCCATAATTCATGGTCAATTATGCTAGAATAAATTTTGCTCGGATCTGACTATCTCTCTGTAGGAAATATAGAGCTTTGAGTGAATCAAACACGCGCTAACCCCGAATGTCTTTGAAGAAAGGTATTTTAGTTTTTTTTTGTGTTCTCGATTGCGGGTACAAATTTATTGTGGCTTAGGGCCATTTCGAAACAGTTGCTATGGCAGAGTAAATTTACACACAACCGACGAAGTATACCCGATCTGTAACATAGTGAAAAGTTGAGTATATACTATATCCGTATAAGGCCTAAATTGAAAATGACTCCGTAAAAATGTCGAATGAAAGCTAAAATCTCGTCGTAGCTTTTTTCGATTAGCCATTTCTCGGATAGTAGCGAATCGAACGATCAATAGGTATAACTCAGCTGAACTGATATAATCTACAACGACAACGATACAACAACGAAATGCTAGTGCTTTAATAGGTGTTTCTTGTTTTAAACGGTCTGGTGTGGTTAGTGAGCCAATGGTCCATATTTCTTCAAAAATTATGCCGGTGGGAACATAACCGTCAATAGCGAGCGTTATCACGGCATGATAATCGACAATTTGATGTCTGAAATTGAAGCTTGTGATCTCGGTGACATTTGACTTCAACCAGACTTCGACACTTCCCACACATCGCATCAATCAATGGATTTAGGTATTGAGAGAACACTTCAGTGAGCAGATAATTTCACGTCTTAGACCGGCCGATTGGTCATCAAGATCGTGTGCTATCACACCATTAGACTTTATGCTGTGGGGATATGTAAAGTTTAAAGTCTATGCGGACAAACCCGCTTCGATTAAGGCCTTGGAGCAAAACATCACGCGTTTCATACGCCAGTTACCAGTCGAAAGACTCGAACAAGTCATCGAATATCGGACTCAACGGATGGACTATCTGAGACGTAGCCACGCCAAATATTTGAAAGCGATAATCTTCAAAAAATAACTAATATAAATGCCAAAGAATGCTTTTTCGAATGATAATAAGTATACACCATTAAATTAGAAGTTTCTAAGTTTTTTCCTTAAAAAAGTAAGGAGCATCGAAATGGATCACCATTTAGTTGCTATGCAATGCCTGCACTTGTAAATGATATGGAGCATGTATGCAGCCGAAAGTAATGTTTTTGTTGTTGTTTTTTTTTTTTGCTTTTTTGACGTGAGAGCAAAATATGACGAGCAGATGATATTGTTGGAAGCATATTTTTTGCCACAAAATAAACATATTTCGATAATTTTAGAAAGCTTTCAAGTCAATTCCGCTCTCCGAGTTTGTTTACATGCTCATCAAACACGCCAGCAGCCAATTGAATAGCGGGAAGTATGGTGCATGCAAATGCAAGATGCGATTGCTGCTGCTTGCAGGCGGCATGTGGTAACAGGGGAAGAGTGTGCCAGCTGCCAGACGGTCACTGGGGGAGGCGCGCAACCAAAATAGGCGCATCTTCTATGAAATGTGTGTCATATGAAAGTAAAGCGACGGGCAAACATGTCGTTCAAATATAAATGAGAGTTTACATGCAAATTCAACATGCTGGCGCATATACATATGTGTGTGTGCGCGTGTGGCATATGCAAGTTGCACGCAAATTCAATTTATTTGATTTCATTTCATTTAATTTTAGTTTTTACTCCCGCGGCGGCTGCAGATGCACAGATAAGCAGACAGCCAGACTAGCTAGCGGCGCTCCAAATGTGCGCGATTTTGCCTATGTGTATGTGTTGTTGTTGTGCTGCAAGCGTTGTAGGTGCACGAATTGGGTCGCTTGTTAATATTGCAAAATCATACGGCATTAATACACTGAAGTTGTGCCGCTGCTCATATTTAAATGCATTTACATGCACGCGCACACACATACACACACACTCACACAACCACAAGTGCATAATCCAACTTGTTTACCTTTTCCATTTGTGGACTAGTTAATTCGTCTTTTTTATGGAGCGGTACAATATTATTTTTATGACTATTTCGCCTTTATGCTTTTGGTAAACATGCAAAGCAAAGAATGGCACAGCAATTAAAACAAAACAACAGCAACAACAACAGTCATATGGTTTTATGCCATAAAATAAAAGTATGAAAGAAAAAAATGTGACTAAAATGTCTCGACGCCGCGCGAGTGTTACATGTGGGCAAATTGAAATTGGGCGCACGTAGTTGAATGCCGTACGCAATTGCGCGCTGTGCGGAATTTTCAAGTGTTTCCCAGCGACCAGACGGTGCCGACCAACAGCTTATTTATATAGAAATTTTAGCAGTCAAAACTGCGACAGACATTGAAGGGCGTATGTAAACCTATATTAGTCGGCATTTCGCACAGAAGACAGTCTTAGTCGACTTATTTGAGACTCCAGGCTAAAATGATTGCACAATTCGTTGACCACACTACAGTTTCTAGACTTTTTGTACCCTTTTATTGCAGGGATGATCGACAAGTTTTGAGAAAGATCAAGAGTTTTAAGCTTTTTATGGGCTATTTAGACAATTTTGATATAATACTTCGCGAAAAGGATTATATAAGTCCTTAAAAAAGGTATGGTCCTTAAAAAGTTCCTAAAAGACCAAGAGCACTTGCTTTTTAATTCAAAAGCTGTATCGTTTCTAACGACATCAGCTTCAGTACTTCTAAATTTCGCTACTTTTTTCCTCTTATTATCAATAACTTTGAAAGGGCCCTAATGGTCGGTTGCTTCTATAAAGAAAGGAGTCTGAAGGTCAAAAGTTTAGAGCTCCTTGATAAAATTAAAATTACAAGCGTATGCTCCGGGTTTGGAACCTTCTGTTAGTGGTTGCATGTTCTCGTAAAATTTTCAAGCATTGTCATTGTCGACCAGCTTGTCAAGCTCTCCTAACTACTCACCCACTTCGACCTCTCTCTTTTTTGCTTGAAGTGCCGTCCCACAGTTCCCTTATACCGAGTTGCTGATGAGTGCTCCCAGAGCGCAGGAATACAAGTAGAGTAGAAAATCGTTCGGTTGTCTGTTGTGATTGTTGCTTCTCGAGATCAAACCTTCCTTGTGTTTGTTGGCGTGCCTTTTTTACTGCTTTGGTCTGAATTAATACTAGGGCCTCGGAGCGTAGGTGTAAAACACTGAAGACGTGTCGACCGTCTATCACAACATGATCTATCTGGTTGGTGGCTTTTCGATCCGGAGGCAGCCAGATAGCCTGATGAATTTTCCTATGTTGGAATCAAGTACTACAAATAAAAATATTTCGGGCCAAGCGAAGTCGATCAGCCTCAACCCATTTAGGGATTATTCATCATATAGACTGAATTGACCGATCGTTGTGCCAAAGATACCTTCTTTGCCCAACCTGGTGTTAAAGTCTTCAAGCACGATTGTAAGGAACCGGTCATTCCAGGTAAATGTCCTTAAATCGTAATCCTTAATACGTTTGCAACGGTCGTCCTTCCTTCTCAATGTTTGGCGCCAATTAAAGATTCTAAGCTAGGTCCTTCTCCACCTGGTCTTCCAATGGAGTGGAAGTCTTTATCTCTTTTCCCGGCGGGTACTGCGCCGAATACTTTCAGAGCTAGAATGTTTTCGTCCGTTCGGGCGGCATGACCTAGTCAGAGTAGCCGCTGTCTCTTAATTCACTGAACTATGTCAATGTCGTCGTATATCTTTTACAGCTCATCGTTCCATCGATTGCGGTATTCGCCGTTGCCAATGCACAAAAGATCATAAATCTTCCGCAGAAACTTTCTCACGAAAACTTGTAACACCGATTCATCAGATGTTATCATCGTCCATGCCTGTTTCTTTGATGCTAAGAGAGATTTCATCTTGCCCTCGTTCACTACCAGAACCATTTGATTTGGACAAAGAACAACCTGCAGATAGCAGAACTAACGGCGCCGTTGTTATGCCCAATTATATCGATGTTATCAGCGTTCTTAGCAGTTGTACTCTCTTGTAGAAGATTTCACTTTCTCTATTCAGATCTACAGCTCGAAATGTTTTCTCCAGGAGTATATTGAAGAAGTCGCTCGATAGGGAGCCGCCTAGTCTGAAACCTCGTTTGGTATCGAACGGCTCGGAGAGGTCTTCCCGATTCTCCACCAGAAGGGATTAAGGACTACATATTAGCATTTCTTATGTTAGCCAACTTAGATATGTCTTGACTTGGCTTGGCTTGGCTTGACTTCTTGACTTCGCGTAGTGAATTCTTCTGCAGTAACAGGTTTTCCAATAGGAACGCTACAAAAGTAGACCGATAGAGACGGCAAACGACGCTATATTTTTTTCGCTCTTTTGTCCTTTCTCTACAGTAAGGTTTGCCTTTTCATCACGGAAAGATATACCATCCAACAATGAGTCAACATTATTAAAATTTACTACCAAAATTCGGAGTTGAGTTGAGGTCAACTTTAAAGGCGCTACGTCCAATTCATTACGTTGCTAAGGTAAAGGAGCTCTTTTTCGCCAAATGGAACCAACTTTTCCACAATCCGACGACGAACCGAAACAATAGTTCGTTGTAGTAGAGCACTGTGACCGTTTTGCCATCTCCAGGCAGATGATGTTGACACCTTGTGAATACCAGAAAATGCTAACTTTCATATTCGTTTGTAAAAGTATACAAAAGCTTTACGAAAATTATTTGAATAGAATTATGAAACACAGACACATAGCGTATCAAACCTTTCTACGCGCTTACATAACCCATCTATGTATATATGCAAGTATGTAAATCGCCTTTATTGGTTACAATTTTTCGCCATACAAAATATACACGCGCAAACATAATATATAAATCTAGGTTACTAGGAATAAAGTGAGCTTAATTATTCTATACACAATAATTACGGTACTCTACAAATCACCATGCGCTACAGTCAATCGATCAAGACAGCGCGATAAAAGCCCAGCGCACACACCTCCAATGCAGAGCAGAGCAAAGCGACGGAAAAAAGTAAAAAGTGAAATAATAAAAAATATTTAAGAAACTATCAACCGGCGATCGACAACACAGAACGTAAATGGTGTTACGGAATGTCGGGCCGACGATTGCACGACGCACGTCGTTCCGCCCAACAGAACGCTGTAGGAGCGCAACACACTTGCACCGGTACCGCTGCATACACACATGCCTACAGACACATCTATATGTATGTCGTATATCGGCGGAGCCAACACTTGGCTTTATGCGCTAGCAGCTGGCAACCTGTAATATACGTGTGTGTGCATATATGTGTGTGTACTTCCTTTTCGCTCTTATCGCTGGCTCATTTACATCGCTGTCACGTCCACGTGCCCGCAACATGCCACAATTTGACTGACATCATTTGGACGCATGTTTAATTGGTTGAGGTGGTGGCGTTGTTGATTTTATTCTTGCTGTTGCTATTATTGTTGTTATTATATCAGCACTGATCTAACCACCACCTTTTGTTGTTGCTATTTGTAGCATAAGATTGGCTATTTTATTTCTGCTTGATGCTGTTGACGCATTAATCAGCCGAAGCTTCCGAAGCTTCAAAGAGCCCAAGAATGGTGTGGTGTCGTTCATTGGCCGGCTGTGGTGCAAGTATGAGAGGAAATGAGTTAAATGGTGAAAAAAGTTGCTCAAATATTCATAAATTATGTACAAATATATTTTCAATAAAAAAATGTTTCGGATTGATATAGTATATAGAAGCTTGAAACTGTATTCTTGAGCAGAAGTGATCACTGCCCTCTGGCTAAGAAATGACAGCTTATTGTTCTATTCTTGGTTTCGATTTGGCTTTTGTGCGGATACCACGGATGTTAGTTTAGGTTCCCGCTGTTTCAGAGATTACTCTTGGAACATTATATGAAGTCCTTTGTTAAGCCAAAAGAATGGAACAATTGTAAATCGAACTTACAAGCCAGCAGAACGTCTTGTGGCCAATAAAAATTTGCTCAGACGTTTAAATTCTATTCCCAACAGTTCCGTGGGAAATCTAAGTGCCAGCTCCCAATAGTTTAAGTCTTAACCTCGCAAACGCGAGACTATCAAGAAGGAAGTGCTGAGATAATCGTCATCTTCCATATAGCTGCTGCAGCTGGCGTCCGGTAAGTTTTTCAACCTTACATCATGGAGGCCGAAAAGACTTGTTAAAGCCATCACAACTATGGAGATGCTAGCCTCACTGAAGCAAAAAGCTCACTACACATCTTACGTCCATTCTTCAGCCAATAGTCACTTGGGAAAGTGCAAGGACCGATGAACGCAATATTGCCCAAGTTCCCGCGAAGCCCAGTCTAGTAGTAGAGCACACAAAGAAAGGGGAACAGCTACGCGTTCCCGTTCTACTGATAGCGGGTCAAGGGTACAATTACTTGCTAGCACGTCAGCTTTACAGTTGTCAGCGATTCCGCTATGACCACGCGATATCATTGATAGCAAGGTTAGGCATTCCTGAACTAACACTGAAGGCAAAGTTAGTGAACTCAAAGCTAGTATCGCCTCTCTGATATCAGAGTCTATAGTCAATTCGCTGAAAAAGGCTGCGCGCCGGAGCGGTAAATCTACTGCTACCTTAATCGCAACAACCACGACTTGAAAAACACTACAATAGTCAGAAAGTCTGAAACTGAAATTTATAGAGAGACAATATTACACTCCACCAATTTTCCTCCCAAGCTAATACTAATCCTAATCCGTAAGCAGCTCATTGCCTGTCTCCTCCAATGGCTTCTACCCACCAACAACTCCATCGCAAGTATGTGAGCAGAGGAAAAGTCGTCAGAGTTTGGTTTGGCGGCTCCGTAATACAAAAGGTCCGGTATAAAGTCCAAGCGTCTGAGGATTTTCGATTGTTCAGACATGTGTTCATTTATAAACTCAGATTATCGGAGTGATGGTTGGAGTGAATATCCCTAGTGGTGACGTTGGATATTTTTCTAGCGTTAATAATGTGAAAGACTTTGTCTTAATATTTTAATATTTTATGTATATAAATGTAGTTTCAAGTGGAAGTAATAGACAATTAGAATGGAAAATTTTTTCATATTCATTAAACAATATTTATTTTTTTTTTTTTTTCAAAATGAAGATAAAACAGTGTCCACGCTGCGTATGCGTAATTTTTTATTCAATCGATACGGATTTTTTAGATTCTTGTAGGGGGAATGTGGGCAATCAATTAAATGTAATCCCACCAGACGTAATGTACTCTTGTGTTAACGATTTTTTCAGTCCTGGAAACATTTTTCAGAAGCCTTTTTTGGGATCGCCTTCAGCTCCTTCTGCGAATTTTGTTTTATCTCTTCGATCGACTGAAAATGGGCTCCAAGGAGCGTTAATATGGGTTTATGGTACAAGAAAAAAATCTCAACGAGCCAAATCTGGTGAATACGGTGGTCGATCGATGGTATTCATTGCCGTTTTGGCTTTAAATTCGTCGTTAATCGTACTCTTTTTGAAAAAAAACTCAGCTTTATCGGGAAGAGTTGAGTAAGAACACGTTTCATACCCAAAATATCCACCAAAATCATTTGAACGGACTCGCGAGAGATGTCGAGCTCTCTTGCAATCTCTCTAACACTTGGCTGACGATTTTCAAGCACTACATCCTTCACTTTTTTAATATTTTCATCAATTGAAGAGATCGAAGGTCGTACAGAACGAGGCATTTTTTCAACGATCCCTTGACCGTCTGTGAACGCTTTGGCCACTCGTAAGCTTATATTTTTGAATCATCGTAAGCCTTTTCCAACATTTGCAATAATTCAGTATACGAAATTTGTTTAGAAATACAAAATTTGAGAAAAATTCTTTGTTCGATGTTTTATCCATTGTAAAAATCGCAACGCAATTCTGAGGTGTACCGACTTAAGCAACTGCTATAAAGAGACTGGTAGAGAGATCGCGCTCTTAATTAGCATAGTATTTAAGGATAGTTCTGCCAATTTTAAAAACACATTTTTTTGATATATTATCTTGGACGCGCAATTACTTGAAGCATTGTAATGTGGAACAAATGCACAAGAAAGGCTCCATTGTTTCCCTAGTGCCTTTCTCTTGACATTTCTTACAGTTTTCTAGATTTGTCAGCCTCATGCCGCCACCAGATTGTGACCAGTCAGCATTTCTATCATATTCCTACAGTCACTTCTAACGAGTGTCAGTAGGAACTTTGCGTAGTTTTGATCGTTCTATCGCTTTTTTACCTTCCTTATCATTCTCCTGTCCAGATCACCTTATAAACAATGCAAGGGTTTAGCAATATCCGTAAGGTTTTTGGATGAAATCTTTACACTGCTTTTGGTGGTTAACAGCTAAATTTTTTTTTAATTTCACAGTGTAGTCTGAGGGTCAAGTGATGAGTTGTTAGTCTACGACCGAGATCAATTAATTGCATCAGCGATCATTTTGAATGCGTATAATCTCATCTATTTCGGTTATTACAATAATTACAAATAAAAGTTGGTTCAAAATTTCAATAATACCCTGTGGAACATATTGCTAAGGTAAAATAATGTAAAAAGACCCGAAGGCCTCGCAAAAAATTTGCCGTGAATCAAAAGTGCAATAATTTTTTTATAATAATGAACTTTGAAAAAATTATTTATTGAAAATTTACAACAACAAGACATAAATATAACATATGACTGCGCGAAATTAAAGCTTGGCAAAGTAAGGCGCGATCTGCAGCGCTAATTGTTGTCGTTTTTGCAAAGGCAAAGCAAATCGCATATACACTACTACAAGCGCGACCCAAAGGCAATAAAAAATGTTGCTACAAATATTTCAAAGTCGAACTTATTAACAATTTTCGCGCTGAATTATGTATAATGGCAGTACATGTGTAAGTAGAAATATTTTCCTTTTTATATTTCAAATTATTTCTAAACTATTTTTTAATTTTTTATTATTTTTTATGTGTTTTTTAAATGTGTTTCATACTCTGCTTGGCTGTCTGTTGTATATTTGTGTGTGTGCTAATGTGTTTGCCACTTTTGTTGTTTCTCAAGTAAACGCGTTTTCATTATTACGAACCACTTGTTACGGTTTTGGTTTAATTTTTTTTAAATTCATTTACTTTTTTCCTTTTTTTCTTCATATTTACTTTGTTCAATTGTTGTTCGCAAGAATTTTCGCATTGCTCGTAAAGTTGGGTGCGTGAACAAGTTTAGCAGTCAGCTGCCACGCCGTCCAGCGCATAGACGATCAGCCACATTTGGGCATCCAACAACAACAACATAAACAATACTCATAGTAATATATGACTACAATCAGCCACAGTCAACAAGGCGATGCGGTATATACGAGTAAGCTACGATGAAACTATGTGTGTAGGTATGTTTGTATGTATATGTATATATATACATGTAAATATGGTAGTAAGTATAGCATTATGTGCGCTTATGTGATTGGACTATCAATCATTGTTTTCATTACTATGCGCAGCCAGGTTGAATTGAGCTTGAGCTGGTCCGTTTTTGTGCTTAGGAGTGGAGCCGTCAAGTTTGCGGCATTTTTTGCGGCGCTTTATTGGTCCAGTTCGGGAGTGTTAGTCATTTGGTCGTAAGCTTTTCTGTTCAATAAACATAATATTTATGTTGATGTGTTTATTTATAAAATACATATATGTATGTATGTCTGTGGAAATATTTATTTAATACATACATGTGAAGATAGATATTTGTTTGTTTTGATTTCATGTTTATTAATATGTTAAATAGTTTGGTTGCAAACTTAATTACGGAAACGAAAAAATTAAATAAAATAATTAAATTAATTGAAATGATTTCATATTTAATTTAGCCGCTAATTGAATTTTGGGCTATTAGTTTGACCGAAAAATATTATATTAACTGGCACTTTGTCGGTAATAATCGTTTCAGTACTTTCATATAGACTTTACCTTTAAAAATAACTTACTAAAATTGATATCTGAAATAGTTTTTGAGTTACAGTCTTTTAAACAGTCTTTTTAAGCAAATATTTTTCTTAAAAACGCTAACATTGTGTAAATTTTTTTGATTTGTTTTGGCCGTCGATCATCAATTTCTGCAAGAGTGAGTTTTTTCTGGTCTCAGTGTCATAATGTCTAATATTGAGGGTATTTTCGTGATTAGTACGAATGTGGTATCTCAGGTAGCTGAAAACCTGAAAAATTTTTATTTCATTAAATGGCGGCCCCTCCGATTTTTTACCCTGGTCGAATTTTTCTAAAAGAATCCAAATTTTGACGATTTTCAAGTATAAATCGACCGATACTGCTTAAATTTTATTTTCGATATTTCTACAAAGTTCATCAATCGTTGCTGGCTCTATGATCTATGATAGATTTGACAAAAAGCAACAGGAAATATTCTAACGGCGTCAAATCGCACGACCGAGGTGGTCAATTGGCTAAGCCATTTCGAGAGGTAACACTTTCAGCCAACTTGATTTTCAATAAATCGATTGTGACATTCGCTGTGTGGCTTGTGGCGCTGTCCTGTAGAAAGTCCATATCATCTAATTCGGGTCAAAAATATTCGGCTATTATTGAAGGCTAGCGATTCCCATTCACAGTTACGTGCCGGTCTTGATCATCACGGAAGAAGCACGGCCCAATGGCGCCGCCGGTCCATAAACCGCACCAAACCGTAATTTCGGCATGCAATGGTGACTCATGGAGTACGTGTGGATTGCTGCCTGACCATAATCACATATTTTGCTCATGGACGAAGCCATTTAGCCAGAAATGAGCCTCATCGCTGAGGATGAGTTTTCGATGAAAGTCCGGATAATTTTCAAATTGTTGCTCAGCCCAATTCATTAACATACGACGATTCTGCTGGTCAAGCTTCAGTTCTTGCGTTAATTTGATCTCTTTAAGGATATAGGCCAAGATCTTTTCGCAAAATTTGCCACAACGACGTTACAGAGATGCCCAACGCTTGAGAACGACGAGTGAGAGAGTAATTTGGGTTTTCTTCAATTCATGCGCTAACGGCAGCAATATTCTCGACACTACGGACACTTTTTTATCTCACTGGCACGTTAATATTTTGTACTATGGATTTAGATTCAAATTTTTCCACTAGACGCTGAATTGTTGATCTCACCGGATGATTATGACGACCATGAATTGCACGTAGCGCTCTTAAAGTTGAGGCCACTGTCTCTTTATTTTGGTTTCTATATCATAATATTATTTTTAGGTAACCCATGAATAGAAGTCTAATTTAACCTCATTTCGACCGAGCACACCCGCCGTTTACTATGAAAGATAAGACTGCTAACAACCAGAGAAGAAAATAGTGTTGTGCCTGTAAAAAAACATTCTAAGAACTCCGTCTAGTTATACATAAATCTTCGTTTATGATGCGAAGTTTTTTCCCAGTAAGCATAGATTATAAGCCTATAAATGATTTTAGGCGAGTGTAAAGTACAAGCAGCCAGGTGACATACCGCTAATCAAATTAATATTTCTGGCGTTGATACTCAGATTTTGTTATTACGAGATTTACAATCACTCTTCAAAGTTTAAAGCAAAACCAAGCTTCTCTCTATAGTCCTCATCCCTGTGAATAAAACCTTTTTGTTGTCGACGAGGTATAATATCCGATAAAATTTGCCCCGGACTAGTCCATTTATACCACCTGCGCAAACGGAAATGAATAAATAAATATTATTATATTCGAGCTCTGATCTTCATATATCAATTAGTGAGTGTTTGGCAGCTGCTGTTTGTCTGTCGTTTGTTGAGTAAAAAATATTTTTAAGGAATTTGCTCGGAATTTTGTGTTTCCAATCGAATCACGGCTACAAAATCGTTGAAAATTTCACAGATGTATTTTGGAGAATATGAGTTATCATTAAGTCAAGTTTCTAAGCAGCACAAAGCATTAGCAAGGGTTGCATAGTCATCAAAAACTTGACTAGGTGAGCCGTTGTTTATTCATCTTTCTTAATGGCGAAAACATCATAAAAGTTAAGATGGTCGAATAGTACTTTAAGATAGTCGTGCTGGCACCAAAGAGATAGCAGAAGATGTCAAAAGCTTTTATGGTCGACTGAATACATTTTTGTTAAAACTTTGGGTATGAAGCGGATCAATGCTGAACTTGCGCCAAAAGACATGATTCTTTTGCGAAAAGGTCGACCAATAGTGGTCGCAAAAGAGCTGGTGTGCACTGTTTTGACCAAAAAACAGTTTAATTTGAGGGCAATAACAAAAATTTGAATTTAAATAAGTAAAAATATGATTCAACTTTGATCAGGTGGGAAAATATTTTTCAAACCTTGTCTAAATAGCAAAAAAATTAAGCTCAATTCAACTTAATAATTGCAAAACTGTTGGAAAATTGGAAAGACCTCGTTTATTATACACATTTAATATTGAAATTAACATAAAAATAAAAAAAGCATCACCTTTAATGAAAATGGAGTTGAAAATAATTTTTTGTATATGTATTTGGTGTGCTTTGCGGAACATCAAAAAGACTTCAGGCTGACCTCCTGACACATAAATAGAATTTGAGAGAAACATTATGGCAAACAATACATGGGTATATAATATTTACTATTTATATAAACATGTATATAATATACATAATAATGTGCTCATATAGGTTTTTGCGTTAAAATTATTATTTCATAAAGAACCGACAACAATAAAAGCTGAAAAATAAAAAACATAAAAACAATTTTTAAATATCTTTTTATTATTTTTTAGTTTTTCATTATTATTTTTTTTATTTTTTTATTATCTTTTTTAACTTTTTATTCTCTTCATAGAACGAGAATATAAAAACAATAAATTATGGTGTTGAAAAGTCGGCGAAGCTTTAGAAACAAATGTAAATTCGGTAAAAGTAGCGTTTGAGCGAAGCAAACAAAAGACTTAAGCAACGAACTTGCTACACGCCGAAGCACTGCATGCCTACAAAGACAGTGTTTTGCTTATGTACAAAGCTTCTTATATACATACAAGGAAATGTAGATTGCTATGAGTTCGACTCATGACACTGGCTGAACTCGCTGAGCCGCGTTCGACAATTTTAATTATGATTATGACTTTAGTTGACTGCTAATGATGCTCAAATAACATGTATTCGCCTCAACTTAATTATAAACAAACTATAAATCTATTAATTAAATTATGAATTGGTGCTGCTAACGGTCAGATCGATCATTTTGCACTTGTATGAGTGGCTGTATGGCTTTGTAAGCAGAGTTTATCGAAGCGACAAGTCAGCGCCTCAGTCACTCACCCCTGAGTTCGGCAATTACACAACAGCTATATACGATGTATATGTGAATATACATATTTATTTATATTGAAATATATATGGCAAGATACATATGTTCGTCTGTCATGCGACATATGTTAATTTATTCTCGAATTTCGCACACATTCTCGTCTTGACCGATTAGAGCGCATGTCAAGAATTCTCCTTTACACGAGATTTATTTTAGCGTCATAAACGCAAAGTCAAGATCAATGTCTAAAAACGTATTGTATGTTAAGTAATAATAAATAGTTAGATCGCGCAAGATTTCCATGACAAAAAGCCGCAGATGAAACAGCGAACAACACATTTCAATTTAGTTTGAAACAAAAAAGTTTTGACTTCCATTGAATTCGTTTTGTGAGCGACTTTTCAAGCGAGTCTAATTTGCGAATTTACGCGCCAGCTATTTGGTTATTTAGCTGGACGCGCCTTTAAGCCCTCAGCGTGTCAGGGTTAGCTTGAATGGCGTGCAAATTATGCAGAGATGTGTGCACGTGTGTATGTGTGCTGAATAGTGCTCGTAAAATTGGCGAATTAACATTTTCGAGCGGTTAATAAGCGATTGTGAATGAATTTCTGGTTACAAGACGCTAATCAGTAAACATATATGTTTGCATGGTGGCTAAAAGCGTTAAATGAGAATTGTTGTAAATATGTTTGTACATACATATGTATGTATGTAAGTATATTGGCTTCAGTGAGAATGTAATTGTAATAAATTAAACCTCGAATGTTGATTTTTGTGCTTATAATATACTATAGTATGTGTAATATTTTTAAATAAAAAAAAATATTATTTTAAGATTTTATCAAGTACTAGTGATGTTTGGAATGCCCGTAAATAAAATTTTTTTAGCGGATGGTAGTTGTGGAATGCCGACTTTATACGGCAAACCTAAGTCCCGAACCTTTGGAATTTTGAAATTTTTTTTATTAAATTGGTTGAAAATGTCGGATTTATACGGTAAACCCCAATCCCGAATTTTTGGAACTATATTTCGGGTTCCCGAATTTCCGGGATTTTCAAAATTCTTATTAATTGGTTTGAAAATGTAAAATATAATGTATTTTCTTTCTTTCTATGTGTCCGGTTCTTTTTTTTCAAAATCACTAAAATACAGTTGAGATACTTTAAATAGCAGTAAAAGTGTTTCATTAGTCAAATTAATTAAGTATATTAAGTAGAGCATGAAGAATGCTGAATTTATATGGCCGACTTAAGTATGGTATAAACCCGAAGTTTTGGTATAATATTTCGGGATCCCGCATTTTCGATATTTTGAAAAATTATTTTAAATTAATCATATACACGTACATGTTTATATATGTGTATTAGTGCTTTATGAATGCAATGTTATATTTCGGGATCCCGAACTTCGGGTTTTTCAAAGATTTTATTAAATTAATCATACATGTACAGCTGTTGACAGCTAATTAAAAACGCTACATATTTTGAAGTAAATGATGTTATTTTCCAATAAATCACGTATTTTTACTGTATTTTAACTTATTTTATTGAAACTTTTTTGTTATAAAGATTTTAACTAAAACGTGTGGAATCAACGATTTGAGTGGGACAACTAATTGGAAACGAAAAAATTTACTGTTGCTGTTTGCCATTCCGTTCTCACTTTATCAAAAAGAACATTAATATTTGGGATATTTTTGGTACTAACGGCTTTTTAACACCACGCCAGAGATGTTCACGCCTGGGCTGGACGATGGCAAGTCCAAAACATTGATGAAATATTCATCATAACACTTTTTCTTAACTTCGCCATATGCTTTGGATCGTTATCTTGTTGGAATTTCCATATAACAGGCAAATTTCTCTCAGTTTATGGCATCATGACATTTTTCAGGATGTCGTCTTGTTTCCCCTTGTTTAATTTATAATTTGTTTGCATGTAATTAATTTTAATTTTTTTACTGAATCAACAGTTATGAAAATTCCAAGTACTATTTATTTCCTAACAAGATAATTTAATGAGAAAATGTAAAAATATTCTATAAATATTAGAATTTTCTGTAGTAAATTAATAAAATACATAAATCAAGAAAACATTTTAAAACATTTTTTCGGGATCTCAAAAACATATTATGAGAACTCCGAAATCTCGAAACTTTTAATGCTTAATTATCAATATTTTGTTCCCCGGGATCCCGTTAGCGCATTATGAAAAACTCGAAATGTCAAAATTTTTGTCTCTTAAATGTTTTGTTTTTGAAATTTCATTTTGACAACTGCAGTATCGAGCAAATATTTGACATTTAATTTTTCACAAGCCTGCCAAAAGACAATATTAAGAGTGTCGCTCGCCAAGATCCCATTTATTACAACAAAATAATATCATATTAAAGACATATTTTAAAGATAGATAGTGATTTCAATATGTTTTCAATATAGTTATGGAACGACGACATTTAAATAGTTGATAGCCAGTTGAGTTGTAACTCCCAGCAAATCCCTTCTTATATGTATGTACATCAACAAAACAAGGAATCTTCTTACATATGAAAAGGCATTAAATCGCTTCAACTCACTACAGCTTTTTAAGTCCACTATTGTGAATATTGATCTATCAAGTTTCATGGCCATTGCCGTCTAAGTCTGTCACATTTTTATGTCGTGAAATAAAACCAACTATTCAAGTATCGAATCCATCCTTGGAGCAGCAAAACAACATTTGCTTTGACAGCAACAAAGTAGGTAAGAAATTAATGGAACGATTATTGGTTTCGCCTTACCATGTCAGTCTCCCAGCCACAACGACGACGACGTTGGTGGTCCTTTGCGCTTGTTCTTAGGCGCTAAATTATGTGTCAGCACACATGCATACATACAAATAGACAATTATTTGAGATTTGATTCCTCGAAATGGTTAAAGTGGCATGAGAAATGAGGCAAACAGTGATGGAGCAGAAAGAAAAAAGTAAAAGCAAAGCTACGCGGCTTGAAAGTGGACTAAAATTAGAAGTGTGTGTGGCTAAAAGGGTGTTGATTAAAGAGGAACAAATAGTAGGGATTCCTAACTGCTTGTGGTAGCATTTAAAATGAAATAATATTAGTACTTCAGTACTTCATGTCATGTAAAAAGTTGAGAACATCAAAACCCCCAACACTTTGAAATATAACTTTAAATCACTTTATTTTCTTCTCTTTCCAAGCTCAACATTCTCTATCAGCGCTTACTATCTTCTAGACCATAAATTAAGGTAAATATGTTTTAATTAAAAGCCATACTTATGCTTACCTGGTTATCAAATTTTCGAGATAGAGAAGAAAGAATATAGAAAGAATATTAAAAACGAAAGGCTGAAATGCGGCAATTAATTTTATTTGATTACATTTGCATTATAATATCGTCAAAGTGTTGACAAGCGTTAACTTTAAAGATGTCTTTTCAATAACGAGTTATCGGTTAGCCACAAAGCAATTGCTGCCGTTATAGAATAAGTACAACAGAGAGTTTGCTCATTTCAATTCATGGAGAAAGAGCGCTGGTATTGATGAGTGAAATTGGTGAGAGCGAGCCGAGCGAGTGTGGCAAACAAAAAGAGAATATAAATAAGGTTCAATCAATTGAGTAATGAGCTAAAAAGTCTTGTAGTAGGGAGTAAGAGTCTATAAATTGACGTTAATGACAAGTCGTTGACAAGTGAGCAGCAACAGGTTGTACTTAAGGCATTCACTTATATTTGAGTTGAAACGAAAACTTACTCACAAAGTGAATTTTTAAGACACTGTCTTTAAATATATTTTAGATGTGAAACCGATTTGAAGCCTATTTGTCTCTTAGTATATAGAGTAAGCTTTTGTTTTTTGATCCAAAATACAAAAACACATTAGTTAAAGTATAGATTGCCTATCGGATCATAAATGACTTCTGCAGCCACCAGTATCCAATATCGAGGTTACTTGTTACATTTGGGCTTGAAAAACGAATGAAAGAATAGACTTTTCTTCAAAGAAATTTCTAAATCAGGACCGGCATTATACTGATTCTGTAATAGCAGTTTTATATCTCCAAATTTTCTGCTCACTTCATAGCTAATTGGAGAGGATTGTCCCAGGGTGAGTGCTAGAAAGCTTGTAGTTTCTAGGAGATGTCCCCACAAAGCTTATATTGCCCACGAGTTGAGCTCGCAGATTTATTGAACGGATTTAGTGACATTTGTAGCATCTTTCTGCCATTTCTGCATTTTGACCATGTGTCGTTAGCTGCGATAGCCTTTACATAGGACGAAGTTGAAACACCATTTGTTTAAGGCAATTGAAACATACCTTTAATATAGGAATTTACGGATTTCGGCATCGCCCCGTAATTAAAAATTCCTCAAATCCAAAATCTTTCCGTTTACCTGAGCTGAGATTAGGTAGCTGATCCACCAACATGGCGGAGAATCATATTTAGACTATTAACTACAGTCGTTTGTGAAGCCGGACAAGAACTCCATCAGTTGTATATTAACTCTCGACAAACCGCCTTGAATCCATAATCAAACCTAAGCAGATTTGATCAGCGAAAAGCCGGACATTCGAGAAAGATGTGTTAAGATGGTTCTATCCCCTTCATACAAGTGGCTAATGAAATTGGCTTCCGCTAAAATTTTCAATATTACCATTGTCCAAATAGAACCGTTCTAACTATTGAAAGATGTATTTTGCTGAGACGAGGAGCTCACTTACATGTTACCCTGAAACGTCCTTAAGATTGTTCAATTATTAGCATCTGATCACCGCTTCCCGAACTCGCTTGAGGAACAACCATTGAGTAGTGAACAGCATTCTGCAAATAGCGAGACCGAAGTTCCTGACCTCATCATCAGACTAGCTGTTTCCTGCAATTCCACCAAACCACTATATTCATGAAGTAACTCTACGAATCGAAAGATCCCATAACTAGACTTTAGCGTGCGGTCAGCGAGCTCAAGGCTAAACTAGCCTCAAATCTAAAAGCGGCTGCATTTCGGAGCAGTATACCACTTAGGTAGACCCGACTGTTGTGCAAACGAAGTTGTTAACGTAAGTTGCATTCCATTTTTTCGGGTTTAGAGAACAAAAACAAATTTTAATCCTCGAAAAAATCGATTTACTGTTTTCAAAATATTCGCCATTAAGATCTATACACTTTTGCAAGCGTTTGAACCAATTGTCAAAAGCATTTTTGCCAATCTGATTGAGTATCTCCTAAACATATGTTTTGAATGTATCAACTGTCCCTTCAGCTGTCGAAAAACCTTGACCTCTTAGTTTATTTTTTACGAATGAAAATAAAAAGGAGTCATTCCGTGCCAAGACAGAACTATGCTTGACTCATGACTCATTTCGCATTGTGGTGGTAAAGCGCGATCCGTCTTCAACTTGTGGTTTTCCTGATTTCTTAAAAGACCGCTCAGAATTTACTGTTCTATGTTGTTCCAGTGGCAACTCTTTGCTTTGACACGTCGAATGTTCGCAATTTAATTTAATTTTCTTGTCGAGTCGAATATTATAAGTTACTGTAAACAACACTCGTATGTCAAAACGTTCCGAGTATGTATGCCAACAAAAATATCAAACTTTACCATGAATTGTTAGTTTCTGGATTGCAATACTAGTGTCGCCAAGTCCTAAAACATAAAAGGCAGCCTACGTAAATCTATGAGTTAAACCATCATACCTGCAGACTGTTTATTTCTTGTTACGTATCTCCCACCTATTGACTCATGCTGTATTCTATAACTTCCCTATTTTAAATCACCTTAATTTCATCTAAATTGCTTGTTTTTCTTCTTTTCATATAATTTAAACTCGAATTCGATTTGTTATCACTCAACACTTCAGCACTCAAATGTAAGTTCACTCAACGAATACACTCACCAATTCACCCAGCACAGTCATTCTCATCTTAACTGAATTTTTCGCGCTCTCAACTCAAATTTCTACGCTCTCAACACTAACAAACTCCCAAAAGAGCGCACTTATCGGCTTATGCTCACTTGCACTCACACACGGCTGGAACGGGTTATATGAGAGACGACTGACTTCTTTTTCCAGCTGGACAACAAATGGCCAACAAAACCAAAAGCAGAGCGTCTTAAGAACCACAAACCCACTGACAACAACAACAATTTGTGCAGAGTGACTTTCAAGAAAAATACCTGTTTTTCTTAATTGAATTTCGACTTTTCATAATAACGACAATGAGCATAATAGTACAAAATAATGTAGAATGTCTGCCAAAGAAGAAAACAGTAAATAATATTGCCAAGAGGAGGGAGCTTAGGGGGTTTACCATGCCGAGCTATCATGGCAGAACAATGAAAACATGTTTCTAAAGACTGAGAACGGAGAAAAGTAAAGCTTATGGGCAAATGTTAGTGACAGAAAAATGCAAGAAACTCCAAAGTGGCGACAAATTTTCTGCAAGGCAACAGAAGAGCAAAAATAAAAGAAAAGAAACCAAAATAATGGAAAGGCGAAAAGTGGCAAATATGACCGTGAGCTAATTGGAAGGAATGTAAGTGTGGCAAGCACGAGTATGAGTGTATGTGCTTCAGACTGTCTGCTGCCTTGCCAGTTGTGGGTTGAGTTAGAACCAGCACCCAAAAGTCTATGCCAATAAGAATGATTTACAATTCTTGTAAAGACAAAAGAAATGTAGAGACAATGGCAGAAGAAATACAAATTTTTTGCGGCATCGCCAGCAGCGAAGAATAATTTGTGTAGAGCAACATATGGAACCGGCAAAATTAGTGAAAGAGAGAGCCACAGACTGGACAAGAACGGACGGTTGGACTGGCGTAGAGAAGACTAGGCGAAGACAAGCCAACTGCAAAAGGTAAGCAATGGACAGAAATACCTAAGAAAGATGTAGGTATGGAGTAGTAAGAAGAAAAAGCGAAAGATTGAGCTACAAAGGGAGCCAAGTGCGGCTGTATGCGTGTGTGGCATGTTCGACTCAAGAGACGGAAGAAGCAGCAGCAGGAGAAATAGGCTTAATAATGCTTGAATATTGAAAAAAAGCAATGAAAAGGAATAACAAAAACATAAAAAAGTTGGAAGAATAATAAAGAAGCAGCATTAAAAGAAAAATACAACAACAAAAACAAGAAAGCAGAAATGAGATCAAGAAAAATATGCAGAAAAATATCATAAATTCTTGCTCGTTGACTTAACTGGTCATGCGAGTGATATTGTTGTTGTAAAAGTGTTTGTTGTTGTTGTGGGTGCTGCTCACGTATGGCACTTATTCTCAGCAGCGCCACAACAGCATAAACGCAACGGTGAGAGCGCGGCTGCCGCATGCCATAAGAGAAGGTGGCAGCGCCAAACGAAAACACAAATAACAAAATAAAAACAAAAACAAATCAATAATGCAAATCAAGAAAATAAAGAAATGTTTATTGGAAAAAAGTTGCAGTTGAAGAATTTTTATGCGCGGCTGTTGCACACACACATATACACCTAATTGTACGCTCATTATTGTAACTTTTTACAGCTGAGCTGTTGTTATTGTTGTTATCACTCGTAGGCTGCATGTTGCATGTTTACTCACATGTCTGCATATGTATGTATGTATGCGAACAGTTTCTTTTCTTTTGTTTATATTTACACTTGCTGTTGTCTTTGGCCTTATGGCGCAGGGGTGCACAGGCATGCGCGCGCACAAATTACTTGGCTTGACTCACTGACTGACTGGCTGACTGTTGCTTGCCTGCCTCCTGCGCGCGAGCGTAATTATTTGGCTGTCGTTTGTGACTGCGCATGCGCGCCCTTACCTATTTGTTGATTTGTTCTCCGGTTGCTTTTGCTATTGTTTTTGTAGCTTACTAAGCAGTGAGTTATGATCGCGTATTAGTAAATGCGTGCGCAGACGCCCCTGCCTATGAAATTACATGTGTGCGGCGATTTAAATTTATAAATTACACGCGTGCAGCTACTTGCTTACACGAGCATGCGAAGGGCGGCAGTGAACGTGTTCTATTGTTGCCACAGAGTTTGGTTTTTTATTTTACCATAATGCCAGTATGAGATAATATGCAACAGAGCTGTGCAATTTTTAATATTTTTTTAAATTTTTTATTCAATTAAATTTCGATTTCCAATTAAAGTTATATATATGTATATATATATACATACATATGTATATACAGTATATTGGGATTGAAAATGGATATTGTTTTTGGTGCTGCTGTAAGTCAAAAACTTCATAAAATGTAAGTATGTATATTGATTATAAAGGTCCTTTTAATTTTCACACGATATTGATGGCCATTCGGCCGGCCTAATTATCAGCTCACCGAAGTGTTTTCTCAATAAATTCATTGACTGCTGCGATGTGTGTGAAATGGCGCCCTCTTGTTGAAACCAAATGTCGTCGAGATCACGAGCTTCAATTTCAGGCATCAAGTAATCAGTTATCATCGCGCGATAACGGTTGCCAATGACGGTTACGTTCTCATCAGCATCATTTTTGAAGAAATATTTACCGATGATACCACCGGCTTGCAAACCGCACCAAACAGTTGTTGTTTTTTTTTTTTTTGATGAAATGACAACTCTTAAATCTCTTCTGGTTGCTCTTCGTCCCAAATGCGGATGCGGCAATTTTGCTTGTTGACATATCCATTGAGCCAGAAATGTGCCTCATCGCTGAATAAAATTTTGTTCGATAACGTCGAATCTTTTGGAACTTTTCAAGAGCCCATAGAGCGAAGCGATGTCGCTTTGGGATTTCAATTTAAGATCTTGACATAAAATGCGCCAAGTCGTTCTATACGTCAGTCCGGGTTGCTGCAATTGGCGCCGAATCGACTCTTCACGGTCTTCGTGTACACTCTGTTGCTATATTTTCTCTACTGCGTGCTGAACGTAGTGTATTCGGTCGAATATTATCCACAATTGAATGCTGCGGCACAAGATGGGTGATGGTGTTGCGTATAGTACGCTCAGCATGTCGATTATGTTGATCATAAGTTCAGCGAAGTACATGCTTTAGGGAGCGTGAATTTTTGTGATAAAGTTGAACCATTTGCAAACGTCGTGCAAATCTCTTACAATCTAATTTAGGACAGAAGATCCTAGCAATATCACAGGAGCTGTTGTGGACCAACACCTGTTAAACGCATCCGAGGTCCATAGGTCCAGGGCTAGAGCGTTTCCAGCGATTCCGCTGTCACCAGACACCGGCCGAGTCTGATGATGAAGTAATAGCTTCTGCCTGAAAAACACTACAGTGGTGATTCCTCATGGGAGATGGTTCCATCTCCACTTCTGCTGTCGTACAGGTCAAGCTCTACTGAGCTTTCACTAAACATGTCTTCCTGTCGATGAGGGATTCTGTGACCTCTCCCGCTTAATCAAAAATGGGGGGTGGTTTGGCCCCACTTTTCTTTCGTTCCCGCTTAACACCCTTCTTGCCACAGCAGCACTGCCAACCAACGCTTTGTATACACAGAAGCTCCTCTACTAATGCTAGCGATTCGGCCTCGCTTTTCCAATTAACATAACACACCGCCATTTGCCACAGTAAGCCATGCTCCGCCGCTATTGCTACCATCCACCCGAAAGACATTCCAGTATCACTGAGGTCGATTCTCTCTCCTTCTTTCTTATCTCAATTATTCTCCTTATTGATGTTTTAGGGTCGCACTCAGAGGAGCCGCTATCCATCTACGAGGCCAACGCGAGGCACGCTCCTATGAGGAAATGCGTTCAGAGGCGACCATCTCAACTTCCAACAACGTTCTCTGAGGCCTACCAGTATTTTTATGGGACGGAGGCAGCCTTAGCATCTTTTGTGCAGGAAGTTACTCCAGGAATGTTGTTAGACCAGCGAAATCTTGTAGAATGTATGTGATTAATGTCATGCGCCTTTCCTTCATTTAGTAAATATCAATTGTGTCGAGATCAAATATTAATAAAAAGATGACTTAAATACCAAAATTAGAAGAAAATTCCTAAAACTGGTTGTGAGAACTCGTTGAACATTCTCCTGTCTTTATATTGTAAAACGTTTCTCTAATACATATGGATACATTGTGCTGTTGAAGCATTTCGGCAAATGGAAGGAATCTTTCCGAGTTTATAAATTAAGTATGACTAATTGCTTTTGTGATTTAGTTTGTCGAATGGTGGGGATATTAGTCAGTAGACGAGATGAAACTGGTCCTTGATATACACTCTTCTCGAGGGCATCGATACTATAGGTAAAAGCTTTAATTTTTCAGACCATATAGAGAGTCGAGAAAATTTCGATATTTCGGAATGACAATATGTCCTTAGACTGCTAGTTAGAACTCAGTTTGTGTTTAAGAAGAGCTGAGGACGTTGTCATAGTGATAGAAAAGGTTCCCCATATAATTTTGAGGAATGCTTTCTAATTGATAGCTCTTGCCATGGAAAATGGATCCGTGATCCATTTTGATTACGTAGAAAGTACTTTTATGGGAATGAGAAGTGTTCAAATGTTGTCCAGACACATCAGCATTGAACACTACACTATTTTTCTAACCAAATATATCTCCAGCAATTGTCGTTATCACTTTAAAGCCTTATTAGTAACAACGGAATATGGTGTATACTTCAGATTGATCAACAGAAATAAGTAGTTATATTGTTGACGTAAGACAACAAATCGAGAAAATCAAGCCGGTATATTGGAGCAGAATGTAATTTGAACTGCGATTGACTATGAGTGGTGATATTGGGCATGAGTGGTTCCCTAGGGTCAACAATGATTCCTGAGAGGTCGTACGATATGGTTTTAGTGAGGTATGCGACTATAAAGAACCAACTAAATTAATTATATTATAAATTGTACTACGAGCGAAAAATACAAAAGACTTTAGTATTCCAAATTTATTCTACTTTGTCTTTTCTTCATGAAAATTCAATTCTGCATGAATAAAGTAGAAGAATATCCATACATATGTTTGCACCCAGTCTAGTTCACAAGTACCCACAGCATAAACGAGATTTGAGTTTCCTCCGAAGCACTTGAGTCACGCTGAAAACCAGTCACATAGAAATAAAACTCACTCTTACACACACGAGTGTGACTCAAGAGCAACGTTATCGTGTACTTGGCGAGCGTGAGAGTATCTTGTAGATACTTAAATGTACGACTATAAGCAAGTGAGGAGCACCTCACACATACAGCAACAGGTATTTAAGTAAGTCACTTACCTGTCTTTAGTTGCGCAGCCACTCACCACCAACTCAGCTAGCTTTATCGGATTTCTTAGGGCCTAATGGCCGGCAACTCACTCGCGCCACGTTCAGTCGTGTTTCGTGCACTTCGGTGTCTGAGTCGTATCGTTTGGCGTCGCGTTTCGCAAGTGTCACTCGTTTTTGTTTTTATGATTTCAGTGCCTTCACGGTTACTTTGTTTTTGTTGTTGTGCGTGTAATCAGTGAATGTGCGCGCATACTGGTTCCCGGTGTAGAAGAAAATATTTCGTGTAAAGCAAAAACGAATTTCGGTGCGCGCAGTGGATTAACGGTTCAAATACGAAAATTTACTAAGCGTTTTGCTTGCTTAGCGCTGAGTGTGTGTGCGTGCGTGTGAGTGGCTTGCGAATTTTTCACCACTCAGCCGCTTACTTTTCACCCAAGTTCTGTGCATTTTTCGCGTTTTTCTTGTTTTTGTTGGTGGAAAACACGTTTTCCTGCGGTCGCGCAATATCAGCAAATCCAGCAACTCGTTAGCAAAACGTAACACCTGAAAATCGTACGTACGCTACGGCCTAAAGTCGCCGTGGTCCACGTTTTAATTCTTCGCGCACACACACACATATGTGAAATGTAAGTGTGTGTTGGTGGCTCAATGCAACACTGCCGCACCGGCTAAATAACGCGCGCCTGTGTGCGCCCAGAGCGTCCGGTGTCTGCGTGTTGCACCTGAGTGTGCGCTAGTGTGTGTGTTTTGCGCTCTGCTCTTGCTCTGCTGATCGAGTGTGAATTTTTCTTAATTCCTCATTGTTGTTGTTGTTCGGCTGCTTGTGCACCTCAAATGGCAAAAGTCTTGTGCGCGTCTCATTGTTTTTGTTTTCTTACGTTTTCTTGGCGTCCGCGCTGAGCAAACTTGGCTGAGCGACTTGTTGCTGCGGCGGCGGCGACTGGCTGCTGGTCAAGCAGCACCGCAGCCAGGTCGGGTCGTTTGGCAAGCCATTGGCGCTCCACAGTTGCCGTTTCGGAGCGCGCCGCTAAAGTACGCGAAAAGTTCGTTGAGCGCAAGTCTGCAAATGTGGAAATAAATATTCAATTTTCTTTATTGGAAAACTATTTTTCTCTGTGTAAGAACAGAAATAAGTGTGCAGAACCGCAGCGGCCAGCAACAATTGCGGCGTGTTGGCTAAAGCGGCTTGCTAGAATTGTGCTTAGTGTAAACTTTACAGCGGCGTGATCCTTTCTCGGCCCAAGCGCACGAAGTGTGTGTGGCGTTGAGGGGGCGAAGTGCAAAAAATACATACATATGTGCATGTGCGAAGTGAACAAGTTTGTGCAAAAATTGCAAAGATAAAGTGCATACGAAAGGCCTTAAGTGCAGATAAAAGTGTTTCTGGCATCATAAACAAAAGCAAAATATGCCGTTATATCAGCGAAATTGAAAAGTAAATAAAATAAAATTGTGTAATGTGTGTGTAAATATGTATATTATGAGTTACAATAAGAAGCTTGTTTGGTGTGCTGGCTATAAAACATTAAGAGCGCAGTAATTTCAACAACTTCACAAAAAAATTATATATAACATGATAACAAATAATGTGTGATAAGTTGGTACTTCGTAATGAGGCAAAACAATTTAAGAATGTCGGCCAAATGAGTCACTAAACGATATATGTATGTACATTTAACTAAGACGAGAAGAAAGTGCACTGAGATTAAAGTAAAAAATTGGAATTATTTTTGAAAAAAATGTTATGTAATAAAATTAAAATATTAGTAAACAATAAAAAATATTTTAAAACGATAATTAAATAAAATTAAAAAATAAAATTACAACTACTATGTAATAAATAATAAATAAAAATAATTAACTAAAATAAATTTAAAATATATATAAAAAATAGTTAAATATAATATAAATCTTCATAAGTGATTATATTTTTATAAAAAATGTCTAACAAACAAATGATAAATTTTAAAAAGTTAGTAAAATGTAAAACAAACCTTCATAGATGATTTAATTAGCATGAAAAAATTTCTAAAAAAAATATTCTATTAAAAAAATATGTATAACAATGTACATATAACAAGGCATATAAATAAGAATGATATTACAACAACGCTTAAAAGTTCTTAATATATAAAAAGAATAAATAATATCAAACGTTATTATTAATTTTCCCTAAATTACAAAAAAAAAAAAAATAAAATAGTCAAATGTAAAATATAGCTTCTTAAACGAATTAATTGGAATGATAGTGAACAAAAATATATATAAAATATAAACAATATTATGAACATTTTTTAAATTAACATAATAATAAAAGATTAGTAAAATTTGATACAAAATTTCATAGATGCCTTAATTAGTATACAAAATGTCTAACAAAAAACTTTTATAAAATTAAAAAATGTTTTTTTTTATTTAAAAAAGAAATAAGAAACTAGTAACATTTAATATATGATTTTCTAAGTGGTTTAATTAGAATATAAAAGTGTTCAGATAATTTGAATAGTATGAAAAAATTTCTAAAATTTTTTTGTAAAATTAAAAATATGTATACATATATAAACAATATTATTAATAATTTTTACATTAAAAAATATATATAAAAATTGGTAAAATATATTATAAACCTTTATAAGTGATTTAATTATTATAAAAATATTTAACAAACAAAACATAAATTTAAAAGAGTTAGTAAAATTTAAAACAAACCTTTATAGATGATTTAATTAGCATAAAAAAAATAAAAAAAGACATTTTATTAAAAAAGAAATATGTATAACAATATCAAAATTACACAATATCATTAATTGTTCTTAAATAAAAAAAGTATCAAAAAATATTAAAATGTAATACATATCTCATAAATTATTTAATTAGTAAACAAAATATTTCCCAAAAAATACATTAAAAAGTTGAAAACCAGTGATAAACAATATTATTAATATTTTTTAATAAAATATAAAAATTATAAAAAAATGTAATAGACGCCTTTATAACTGATTAATTTGGTTTAAAATAATTGAAAAATTTAAATAATTATAACTTTTTGATGTAAAATAAATAATCAGAAAAGAAATTTTGAAATTTTTGAAATTGAAAAATAAAAAAACGAAATATTTGTAAAATGAAGATAAAAATTTGTAGAAAATAGTAATATTATAAAGTTGTTAAAAAAAATCAATAATTTTCTATTTAAATATAAAAAGTCTAAAGGTTTAATAGTGTGGTTTGAAAATATTAATAACTTCAATTTCATGTAAATATTTCCAATTATTTAATATTATCGTAAGCAATTTTTTGTCTTTTTACTTTTTTTGCCAGCAAAAGAATATGGTTAATTTTGTTTATTATCAATAATCAATTAAATCAAAGATAAATATAAAACTTTAGTAATTAAAATTTAAAAGTATGCATGCATAAATACTTAATATATAAATTAAAAAATACAAATAATATAAAAAGTATATTAAGAACGTAAAGTTTCGACGAAAAAGATTTAATAATTTTACAAAACAAAAAAAATAAAAACTTATTAATAATAAAAAATTTATTTTCTAAAAAAAATATAATAAATTTCGGAAACAAAAAACGTTTCGAAAAAACGATTCATTAATTGTATAAAAAAGTTAATAAAAAACTCATTGAAAATAAGAAAATTTCAAAAAAGAAAAATTTATTCTCTCAAAAAAAAAAATAAATAAATTTACTAAAAGAATATATTACATAAAAAAATTAATTTAGTAAAAACAAAATATAACATAAAATATATAGCAGAAAAATAATAATTAAAACTTGTGCTTTATAAAAATGAGTTAATAATTGTATGAATAAAAAATTATATGATATATATATGATATATAATATTATATAAAATGAATACAAAATGATTGTCTGATAGCTCTATTAAGTAAGCAGTCTCTAGTCACTATTTGAAACATATTGAACTAAAGTCCGAATTTGTGACAAGTTGCTATTCACAGTCTACAGTACTAAAGACTAGATTTAGTCACAAAATATTGTCCTCTGACAGCTAGCAGGTCGTGAAACTAACAAGAACTCTTGTTGGTAATTTTGAATATACTAACACTTCACTTATAGAGATCATCATAGAAAGATATTAAACGACTGTCGACTTTTTAAACGCAACTCGAACACATAAATTTCGTGAATATTCTGAAACAAAGTCAAAAAATATTTTTATTTTTTTGGATAATTATGCTTTTTGACTTTGTTATAAAAAATTTTATATTAAATAAGAAAAAAACGAAGTACCTAAATAAATAAATACAAAATTTAAAGACAAATTAAATATATTCACAATTTAATGTTTAAAATTTCTTGCAAATAATAGAATGTATCAATAAAAAAATTATTTACAATCAAAAACAATTTATTATTAAAAAACAATATTCACATTGAATGTAACAACAACAGTCAAAAACGTAAAAATACCAATTTGTTTGCAAATATACCTGAAAGATTGCCGATATCCTAGCATCTATGCTTATGCTTATGTATGTATATTAGGGTGTCCGTTATTTCTCAAGCTGACTTATTTTGCAAGCGATTCCTGAAGTTGTAGTTTTTGCCCTAACAACGGAATCGAAAGTAAGCAAGGTCTTTATTTTCAATTTAAACCGTGCCTAAATCATTTTACTTTTCCTCTTTGCTTTACATTCGATTTTTTGATAACTTGCTATACATTTTTTATCTAAAAAATAATAATAAACCTACAACTGGAATGATATTCTATAACAAAATATGTATGTTGGTCTTTAATTCATACTTGCTCTGCAATAAAAATAATTAAACAAAAAAATATTTTTACGAAAATAATAAACAAATTTTATTTAAAGAATAGTCTTCAAAACAACGTATTTGTGTCAATTTCAACTAGATAACTTGACTAATTAGGGGAGACCACAATGTTGATTATGTCTCAGCCGTAAATGGGAGTTGCCTGTCTGACCTTAATTAGCCTAAATTAATGGATGAAGCATTAGGCTGGAATTTTGATACTGTTTCCACAAGTAATTTGAAGTAAATGTTCAAGTGCGAAGAAGAGACAAGAGTGATAATAAAAAAGTAAAAAAATGGTTGAGAAGCGCAGTTACATTGCTTTCAACTCAACTGTCACAGTTAAGCTGATTTTAAGTGTAATGAGTATGACAGTTGAAGCTGTCGAGAATTCCATTTAGTGAACAAAGTTTTAATTCTTGGCTTTGTTGGAAGATTATGAAAGTTTTCACTTGAAAAAACTGCAGAAAGGTTTAGTTAAATGGAAACAGACTCTTATTTGTCTAGAATTCTTTCCTGCAACCCGCCATTTTCCCACTGATTCCTGTTTCTATTATGATTCAATTGCAAATACTCGCCTTTTTCTTTTCCAATTTTCACTTTATGCGCTATTTTTATGTATTTTTTTTGCATTCGGTTAATAATTTTTGGCTTTGTTGCAATTTAATTTGCTTTGTTTGCTTTTGTGCGATTTTTCGCGCAATAGGTTTTTGTTTTTTGCCTTGCTGTAGACTCTATTGGCTTTTGTTTATTTACTTATCTTCATTTCATTGCACTTTCCGCACTTCGTGTGGCAATATCTTACATTACATGTGTGTTTGACTATGCGCTTGTTGTTGGTTGTTGCATGTTGCAAACAGATTTTGCGCTATTTTCAACGAGATCACAGCAAAAATGATCTGTAGATAATAAAGTGAGCGAATAAATGAAAACAAAAGCAATAACTGCACACAAACAAATGCAGCTGACGGGTAAATTTGTTCAAAAAGATATTGCAACAACAATAATAAACATCACATATGTAAAATGTATTTGACTTGAAATTAATGTACACTGCGAATGATTGCCAACATATTAAAACTATTTTTGAAATCTACGTCAACTGCTAAACATAGAAGTGCACAAAGTGTTTTGAATTGAGATAAACATAATTTCGGAACATCAAAAAAAAGTATTTAAAAATGTTGGGGATTGTGTGATGAGACATGAGAAATGTGTAATCACTGATTTTAGCAAAAGTGACTTTGCAATAATATATACAAAAAATGAATAATAAAAATAAGTAAATAAGTAAAACAATTGAAAAACTTAAGATGAAGTGTCAAAGCTCACAAAATAGCAAACAATTGCAGCAATTAGAAAATTAAAAAAAATTCTATTTAATCTCAAATTAGAAAAATATATTGAAATAAAGTAAACAAAACCAAAAAAAACTTAATAACAAACTAATAACAACAGAAAACATTAAAAATGTAAAAAATTATTATAAATTATAAAAAGTAAATAAATAAGTAAAACAATTGGAAAATTAAACATAATGTGTCAAAATATGCAAAGCAGTGAACCAAAAATAGATTGGAAAATGAAAAAAAGTATCTAATTTTAAATTAGAAAATTATGAAACAAATGGAAATATAGGGTACAAAAACAAAAACTATAAAAAATCAAATAACAAACTAAAAAAACAGTAAAAAAAATTATAAATTATTAAAAAAAAATACATGAAGATTAAAAATAGTAATGCTAGAACGAATAATATAAAAAAAGTTAAATTTTATTTAAAATAAAAAAATCTAATCAAACATTGATGTAAACCATAAAAAAAATATTTTAACTTTAAAGCAAATGCATAACTAAAGAAAACGATTTGCAGAAAACAAACAATAATCAAGAAAAATAAATTTAATAATTTAATATAACATAAAACAGTAAAAAAATAATAAAATAATTGTAATAATTAATAAAATTAAATGTCAGTAAAGTATTTTATTTCGGAAAGAATACAAGGCTTAAACAATTTAAAATTAAAATCAATTAAAATAAAAATGGGTATATTAAAATAAAACTAAATCAAATTAAATAATTAAATTAGAATGATATAAAA